>NW_008674387.1:23159-52289 GCF_000695815.1 Acanthisitta chloris
TTTTACCAGCAAGGCTGTTTATAAAATGTCATTTTCAAGTCTGATTAAAAATTAAGGTTTTTAGATGTAAGAAGAAGCAGTTAAGAGTAAACAGCAGGTAATATTAATGAGGACATTTAAGAACTACATTTCTCCACAGAATGTTACTGTTCCTGCTCACAGCAGGCTGACAGACTGGATGTAGAGAGAATAATAACATTTTTAGTCTATATTTCTGTTTATAAAATGTCATTTTCAAGTCTGATTAAAAATTAAGGTTTTTAGATGTAAGAAGAAGCAGTTAAGAGTAAACAGCAGGTAATATTAATGAGGACATTTAAGAACTACATTTCTCCACAGAATGTTACTGTTCCTGCTCACAGCAGGCTGACAGACTGGATGTAGAGAGAATAATAACATTTTTAGTCTATATTTATGTTCAGTATATAAGACAGCTAGACTGAATAGAAAGAGAAAATGATGTGCCACTAATCCTCAAGAGAAATGCCAGTTCAGATATAAGCTGTCAGTAAATTGTCCCCTTTACAATAGAGAACTTAGGCTTACTCTTCTAATAATCTACCTCTACTCTATGTAGTACTTGCCCAGGATTCATGGCTATTCTCTCTACATTGCATTTCATAATTACTAAAACAGTGGACTCTCTTTTCTCTCTCTTGCTCCCCTTCTAGCCATATATATTCACAGTTTAATTTCTATTTCTGTTGCAAAACTAAAAGTCTCCTGTTTCTGAGCAGGATAGGTAGCATTCTGAGTAACCAGAGTTTCAAAAAGGAGTAACATGGCACACATACTCTCTAGGCATCGTTTCCTGTCTGTGTACAATAATACATGCTGGAAGCAACATAGGCTCTGTTTCAAGACTTGAACAATGTTGAAATTCATGTCTTTGGATCTCCAGTTGAGAATCTCTCAATTACTGAACTATATACCTGTAAATATATCTTTATTTCTATCTATCTATCTATCTATCTATCTATCTATCTATGTGTATACAGACATAAAAGTGTACATAATTTGTTTCTGTGTCTTACATATATGTATGCACACAGACATTTAAATGTTTGGCTCACAAATAATGGTACATGATATACTATGTCTTTTTATCCTGGGATATATTCATCGCTTGATTGGTGCTTTCCAGATAACTTTCTAGGATGCTCACTGGAAGTATTTTTGTTTTCTTACATTCATCTACTTTGAGCTGGTTCAAACCTGAGATGTTTACAAATGTGTATCTTGTTCTAGGAATACATAATATCAATGCTGGTTCTCATTGTATCTTCATCAAATAATGAACTGTGGTTCATTATTAGCTCTCTCCTTCTTGCCATGCTACTGAACGTAGCTGTGTAACAAAGCAATTATTTATTATTATCTCAAATTAACATGTATTTATGATATGCATGTATTTTATTACAGCTGGTCTTTTGTCTTATTTAGTTGCAGTGCAGATACTTAGCTAGTAGACTGGAATTAATTTCTACCAATATCATGATATATTGATTTGTGTTCTGGGACCTTCACATGAGGAATTTATCTGAATTTACTTCTATAATCTAATACCACATTACAGTATGTGAATGAAATTTCCCCCCCTCCATGAATTTAATTTGTGAAATAAATTATTTCCCAGTTGTCCATAAAATTTCCCGGTGCTGTAAGTCCGGTATTAGAAAACCATAGTGTTTATTTTCAGTGGTGGCAGTATAGAAGGCAATAGAATTAGAACCGTTAAGGTCTAAATTTAGCTTAATGAGTTTAGATCTTTCATAATGAAGCCAGGTATCTAATTAAAAGTAGAAATTAATAATAGAACACTGAACCAATGACTGTACAAGCAAGAGTTGGTCAGAAGACCATATTAACAAGGTGTAAATCACACTGTCATGCTAGAGCATCTACCCCAGAGAAACCAAGCACTCTGGTGTGCTGTTAAATGCTTAGTTTTGTGTGAGTAACTGCAAATCTGCATAGAGCTGATGCCATTTTATAAACCTCTTGAGTGCTTTTTTGAATATGCAGAGGGTGTAGCCAGAATTAATCCATGGGGTTCAGCCAGAAGAGGCGGTCTATAATTTAAAGTGGTTTATCTTCTGGCAGGACTAGGGTGTGATTTTTTTACAGCCTGATTTTTGCCTGAAGATTGCTGTTAAGATTGCACTAGCTTAGACTACTTTTTAGCAATACAGTGCTATGTTAAATTTTACATTGCATTATGTCACAACTATTTACATTGTCCTACTAAAGACTGGTACAATATGAAACCAGAAGGTTTCTACACATTTTCTATAAACTCAGATTTTCAGTCAAGGACCTCAGTAAAACATGTAATAATAAGAAATATTGCATTATTATATGTTTATATTATAAAAATAATTTTAAAAAATAATTATTTCCTAAATATATTTGACACAGTATAATTATAAATTTAATCTCACAGGTCTTACACTGCTGCTATAATAAACTTACTCATTTTCAGAGCCATTAAGTTAACCACCTTCCCACTATAATGAGAAAGTCAAAGTGACCTTATATAAGACAATAGGTGAAGTACATTGATTTATCATTTTCAACTTTAAAATGTGTTCTATAGCATTTCCTCAAGTTGTATAAATCAAGTTTTTACTGACAAAACCAGCATCCAGCTGCTGATCTGCACAACGAGAAATGTTGCCACACAATATTTGTGACAAAATATTTCATAAATACAGATATGCTTGACAGTCTTGGATCTATTTTTATATATAGAGATACATTTTTCCTGCCTAGAATAAAATATCTAATGCATACTGTAAGGTTATATGAAATAGGTAGACATTGGCTTCATTCAAGCTATCTGATACAGGACATTTTCCATTCTAAAGGGGATAATAAGTAATGGGGGAACTGATAACACACAGACAAAAGAGCCATAGACAAAGGCTTATAGAGCCAAATCCCCCCAAAATTTCCCATCACTAATTGATGTCATTAAGAAACTGCAGGTACAGTTTTGGAGAGGGCCAACCTGCCCTTTGTAACTGCTACAAACGGGAGAAACAGGAGGAACATGGGGAATTGGAATATCACAGGGAGAGATTGTGGTACTATACAAGATTTATTAGAGAAAGTTTAAAAGAAGAAGATTGAGGAGGAACAAATTGGAGAAAAGTGGTATAGGAGGGACAGGTCAGGCGTAAAACAGGGTTGGTCAGCATGCTCGTCCAAATGAACCCCATATCTGAACACCCCAATCTGTCCTGTCTTCTTGTTAAATCTTCTTTTAACAAACTCTCTGAGCACTCTCACTCCCCCTCTCATGTGTATCAGTGCAGTAAAGGCTCAGTGCCAGATGTTGGGGGGACTGGTATGAGGGGACTATGTGCCAACCTCTGGAGTCAGATACCCTAGTTTGACAGCGGGTGCCTCTGGCCTGTGGTGTCAGCTACTGGAGTCAGTGGAGGAATGAACTTATAGCCACTGAGGTGGGAATGGTGTGTCCCCCAAAAAGAGTTGCTGAGGGGACGGGTATGAGTGAGGGACTCAGTGGTGACAGCTGGATTGGGACTGTGAGTCACAGCACATGTGTCAGGTTCCAGCTGCTGGGGGCAAGTGTGCTGCAGTATTGTATTCATAGAATCAACCTGGTTGGAAAAGACCTCAAAGATCATCAAGGTCAACCCTTCTGTGGTTACTAGACCATGACACTAAGTGCCACATCCAGTCTCATCTTGAAAACCTCCAGGGATGGTGAATCCACCACCTCCCTGGGCAGCACATTCCAATGCCTGATTACTCTCCCTGTAAAAAAAAAAAATCTTCCTAATATTTAACCAGAATTCCGGCCCCCAAAACAGGTGTGCATGGGGCATGAGTGTGGAGTTGCTGGCAAACTCTGAGTTGGACCAGCTGGGGAGTAGGAAGTCCTGGGTCTGGTAAGGGCTGTCTGGCAGGTAGAGGGTCTGTGCTGATAATCAGGAGGACCCAGTGTGGGATGCCCATGGGACGAGTGTGTGAGTGCTGCATGTGTGCAGTGAGCACCCAGCAGGACCAGCCAGTGAGTCAGAGATCTGTGGGGTGGATCAGGGGGATCAGAATCTGGGCAGGGATGCTGGGCAGACAGCAAGGCTGTGCTGGTGCTCAGGAGATCTGCCAATATGTGTGTATGCTTGTGAACCCAGGGAGTGTGGTGCATGTGCTGAGCTAATAACCTGCTGCCTCTGCCAGTCCCAGAGAAAGAGGGGACATAGCCATGTGTGCCTGTGTCTGGTGTGAGTCCTTAACATGGGGGCTGCTGGGGGCAGTGCCTTGTCTGTGGTTATCTATATGACCAGTTGTTTCCATGTCCTCTGTGTGTCATGAAGCACCACTGGTTGAAGTGCTAGCAGCAGCCATATCCCTCAGTCTGACAAGAGAACCTTGGTTTCTGGTCACCAGGATGGACTGGAGGACTTCTTGGCCTGGAGCTTCTGGATATGGTAGCCATAATCTCTTAGCCTTAAAATAATGGCTTGTGAAAGATAATCTGGTACGAGTGCATCATAGTTACACTTGGAGTACTAACTTTTGAACTGAAATCCTCAGTGTAAGACTGGAGAAAGATAAGCCGTTCCAGAGGCTGTTTCAATCACCCCAATCAATTGAGGCAAACTTAACTGAAAAGCAGATTTAATAGTATGATTACAGCTGTTGCTAACATTGCTGAGACTGAGATCCTATTTATGCAAATAGCTGTCATGTATTAATTGATTAATTAATTAAATAATAACAACAAATTTAATATTAATATTTGAATATAAATGTTCATAAACACATAAATTAATCAGATTAATTAATCAGATCCTGAGTTTCAGTGTTCTTATAGACGATATTTGCAAATATATCTCTCTATAGAACTGCATATTTCCCCAATGCCACATACAGGCAAAGCCAAGATGCAAAGTATTAAAAAGTGTAATGATACAGAGACAAAAAAATTGGAAACATTTAAAGTTCAACTCTGTGGACTTATCTTCTTCAAATGCAAGTGCAATAAAAATCAGCAAAGAATTTGTCACTGGATTTCTGAAAAGGCCAAGTGTGGAAAATGTGAACAAGTTAACTGTTCATATAAAAGGCTTTTCTATCACAATCAGGCAAAATAAGAGGACTGCATGGCTGATATCTCAATGCATTCAGTTTGGTCTCATCCAATTGCTTATTTAATTCCTAGATATAGAAAGCAGTTTAAAGACAAATTAACATTGTGTCATTTCCATTTCACAAAACTTGAGTCAAGCAAATTGCCCTCCAGGTGTGTCCTGAATAACATGTTAGCTGATTCTCTTCGAAAGGAATTAGTCATCTACACTGCTTGGGAAAATGATTTTCAATACATTGAAATATTTTCAGACAGATACTGATTTGAACACCAAAATGAGCAGTCACCATTCACAACAGTTATTGCATTTACCCACATGCAAGAGAATTATAACGAGTCTATTCATAATTTTCACAATTGGCATAAAAAAAGAAAAATATTCCAAACAAAAGCCTTATTTTCTTCAGCTTTTCACAGCTTTTCAAAGTTAAATCTTTTGGCTGGTTTTACACACTTCTGTGCCTAACAAGATACATGAAAGTAATGTATAATTCTAGCATGTTGTCTAGCATGTTGTAAAGGATTTTAGGATACTGGCAAGGGATACAGCATACACAGCAGAGCAATTTGAGGCAGTCATTTTTTCTTTCACTGGTCACTACACTATCGTACACCTTTTGCCATGCCACCTTTGCAATGAATTAAACACCAGTACCCAGAGTAGAATCTGTGTAAGAGTGATTGCAAGATAATGAATATGATATAATCCTAAGTGGGTAATTTCTCAAAGAAAAATATGTATCCATCTGGATAGGATTAATTGCCCTTTTTGGGTACCCATATCCCTCCACTGATGATAAAGGGAATTACAATGCTTTGCTAAGATTCATTGCTCAATTCTTCCTTAAAAGGCAAAACAAATTGCACCCAATCAATGGGAAAAAAAAGAATATTTTAGATTCAGGTAAAATCAATTGTACTGGCACCACAAAAATATAACTCCACATCTTTCAGAGTAAGTATAGACAGCTTTTCAAGTTACAAATCAAAAGTGAAAATTAATTCACTAGTTATTATATTTATCTTAAAGTTATTCATATAAGTCCATTTGTGGATGTGTTAGTAGCATAAATTCAATTACATTAGGTGAAGTTTATCTAGAGCATGTAGGGAGCTAGGTAGGAAGTTAGGAAAGTGAAGGATGCAAGTGCTGTGTTGGCTGAGAAATACAGTTTGAAAAGAGCATTTTAACAGCAGGAGTATGTATCAAGAGAGCTCCTCTTGGAGATGATGTACTTCATGCCAAGTAGTGCAAGTACAGCAGGACACTGACCTTCATGTACCAACCAGGGATAGTCCTCGATCCTGTTTCCCACGGTGGTGGGAATTCCACAAAAATGTCTGGCAAATGTTTGCCACCTTAGAAGGTGAAATGCTTTTTCATCACAAAAAATATATGCGATTTACCTCTGAAACAGACTAAGGTAATTTCAGGGTAGGGACATTATTAGACTTGAATTTTTAAGTTTTTTTACATAAAAAGTCACTGTGTATTTAAAAGCTGTTTTTTCAGATAATGAACATTGCTTATGTCATGTTAAATAATTTCATTTTTCAAAGAGAAATATGTCAATTTTTATCAATATGAAAGTGTCTATATCAATTGGTTACACAGGCCAGAAAGAAAGAAATAAATTATTTTAGCTTCCTTAGATTGAATGTCTTATTACTCAGTTGGCCTACTGCAATAGTCAAATCTGTTTGCAAAATTTTTACCTTCGTAGCAATAAATAGCTGAAAAACAGACTGGTAGAGAAAGTGCTTGGTACTTAGTAAAGCCTCATAGAGAAATAAAAAGGCTTGCAGAGATGAATCTCATTACTGCAGATTTGCTGTAGACAAAATCATTTGATTCTAGTTAACCAAACAGACCAAAAAGCTGTCTATCTGTTTTAGGCTGTGGAATGGTAAGAGTATATTTAAGAGGAACTTAAAATAATAGAAAAGGATTATTAACACTCTAATTGTTAACAGTAGCTTAGAAAGGAGGTGAAAGTCATGATTTATAATCTCTCTTTTGACTCTCCATAAGTCTAATAATGTTGCTTTTCCACATCAAATTATTGTGTAATAAAAAACCCCTGATCAGTTAAAATGGCATTTTCTATTAAGTACAATATGAAAAGTGATCTTCTGTTTCATAATCTATTATTGCATGTAATTTTATTCTATTTTTATTTATAATCTAGTTTTGCATAGGTGAAATGTTTTCTGAACTTTTCAATACCTAACATGACTCATATCCTGTGAATTCTGAGTGCAATAAGTAAATACATAACATGCAACAAAAAATGTAACAATCCAGTACAAGATAGCAATAGATATAAACGTTGTCATTTCAATTCACATGTGTTAATGAATGTTAGAAACATCTGCTGCCTCCAGCAGCTCCAGGTCTTGGGATTTCTCCGGTCCAGCCACTGTGTCCATCCCAGCCACTGTGACCAGTCTTGAGACGTCAGAGTCCCCATCCAAGGCCAATGGTTGCAGCTGATACTTTCCTGCTTGTAGGTCAACCAGCAGTGAGGTTGAATGTGTATCAAACACACATAGAGAGGACACAGACCCAGCGGGTCACATAGACAGTCACAGAAAAGGCATTGCCCCAGCAACCCCCACATTCAGGACTCACACCAGATGTAGGCACAGACAGACACATCTTCTCCTTCTCTCAAGCTGGCAGGGACAGAAAGTCACTAGTACAGCACACACACTACACTCTGCAGGTTTACAAGCACATGCATGTTCATGGATCCCCTGAGTACTGGCACAGCATCACTGCCTGCTTGGCACCTCTGTTGACAGACAAATTATCAATTGAATGGAAAGATACCAGCTCAAACCACAACAGGGAAAACGTTTCTGTGAAATTCACTGTATTATGTCATGTAATGATAGAACATGTGGACCTCCTATACACTCCTGGATGACAGGCATATGTTGACCAAGCAGGATAACTGACATTGTGGAGGCAGAATCCTGTATCTACAAGCTATGTGGGAACCAGAAACTGGTTGGGATGTGTTCTTCAGTCTGGCAGAGAGGGTGGATCATGATCTGAGATCAATCGTCCAGGAACAAAAACAAGATCTTTCTCATGTGTCTGTTAAGGTTAAATAAAGCCACTTGATACAACAGCCCCTCTAATTTTGGTGGGATGCAGGATGGAGTAAATTCATTTTCAGATTAAACAACAGCAATTGTTTAAACAAAATAGTTAAAAATAAGGCATTTCTTGGGACTCATTATCACAAGGATGGAAATGAATGCAGCTAGTCCTTATTACCAGGAAACTGTTCTGATGGGTTTATTCTTTTCTACACACTTACAAATGCTTTATGACAAGGTCAAATAACAAGCAAAAGCATATCAGGATGATAAGTAGCTTAGAAATGCTTATAGTAGAAGACCCTGAAGGTTGTTATTACTACTATAAGGTGAGAGCGAAAAAATAATCTCTGAGGTACCTACCTTTTTGTTGGCTATTACTATTTCATTGGTATGTATAAAGCATTTCTGGAAAATTAATGTACCATTTGCTAAGCAACTGGTTTCCATAAACCATCTCTCTACATTCCATTCAGCATGTAATTAATATTTAAACATCTTTTTCCTTCTCTTTATTTTTGCATTGTTTCTCAATGACAAATATTTTTACAACTTGAATAAATATTAGGCAGGGTCCTTACATTAATGTTTGTGTATATTTTCTATTTAGTTTACATACTGAATGTATGACTATATCTGTTTCTTCCTTTAGGTGCATACCAAGTACAACCTCCTATTTTTCCTGCTTGCAGACACATAATTTATTAATTGATTGAGGTATAGCCCAAAATTGTCGGTAGCATCAGATAAGAACTGAAAGATCATTTCATGATTCTGGGGTTCTGAAAACAGCAACAACAAACAAAACAGATTTTAAACATTCTAACACTCTTAGTAAGTTCTTGATCTGAAACCACTGAATATAACAGAAAATCTTCATTTCCATTAATAGGAAGGACAACAAATTTCAAATACTTTACTGGGATGTCCTGGTTTTAGCCAGGATGTAAGAACTGAAAGATCATTTCATGATTCTGGGGTTCTGAAAACAGCAACAACAAACAAAACAGATTTTAAACATTCTAACACTCTTAGTAAGTTCTTGATCTGAAACCACTGAATATAACAGAAAATCTTCATTTCCATTAATAGGAAGGACAACAAATTTCAAATACTTTACTGGGATGTCCTGGTTTTAGCCAGGATGGGGTTAATTTTCTCATCTCAGAGTGTAGTGCAGTGTTTTGAATTCAGAAGTGATAATACATTGTTGTTTTGGTTTTGCTGGGTTGTGTTTATCATAACCAAGGACATTTTCTTGCCTGTGTCTCATGCTCTACCAGTGAGAAGATACACAGGAAATTGGGAGGGAGCATAGCCGGGACAGGTGACTTGAACTAGCCAAAGGGATATTCCCCACCATGGCACGTCATGCCCGGTGTTCCAGGCCGGAAGGGGCCGATCCTGGGGGAGGTTCGGGGTGCGCCGGTCCGCGGGTGGTGAGCAATTGTATTGTACATCACTGATTTTGGTTTCTTTTCATTATCTATTGGCATTGTGGCTCATTCTGCTCTGTATTGTTATTAAACTGTCCTTATCTCAACCCACATATTTTACTCCAGTTGTTCTCCTCCCCATTCCTCCGGGTTGGGGGTGAAGAGCGGGGAGGAGGGAGTGTAAGCAGCTGCGTGGTTCTTGGCTGCTGGCTGAGGTTAAACCACGACATGGGAGAACTGTTGAAAGGAATGACCGTGTGTTTTACTAAAAAAAAGAAGGGGAGAAAAAGAATTTAAAAAAGCCAAAAATGGGATATCTTTCCCATTTAAAACCTGACAATATTGTAATTCTTTGAAAATTAAATTATCTCAGTTTGTCTGTCCATTTGTATACTGGAGCTTGTGGGAGATTGGTTCCTTTGAAATTCACCTTATTCTGTATTACATTTAGCTGAAACACCCTTGAGAAGCATGCCTAATAAATAGGCTACAGTAGAGAACATATTAAGGTACATCTGAACACAAAATTAAAATTGAATTTCGCTCAGCAAGGGTTAGGATCACCATATTTAATAGATATTACCAGAATTGTTTTCTATTAGTTTTCTTTTCAAATCTATCAGTCTTAAACATTCTAATACTCTGGCAATGGGATCCATAATTTAATCATACATTGTTTCAAATATTTTGAATATTCCTATGGTTGGATACTCTCATCCCTTTTTTATGACAAATACTGAATAATCACCCCTTATTCATAATCTGTACCATGCCAGTCATGATTTTGTACACCTTTTTCATAGCTCACCTTAGTCATACCTTTTTCAAACTTCAGAGTTCCCAGGCTGCTTAAACTTTCTTCACACAGAGACCAATATCCAAAAATGGGGAGAGAGAGAACAGGATGGATATCATTTAAGTTTCAAATGAAGATTGGAATTAAAACTGACATAAAGCTAGTCACAATAGGAAGAAAGACCTGATTGCAAAGAACCACACACAAATCACAACATCCATGGATTCTGGAAGACTGCCCATCTGATTTACTTTCTCTTAGACTTTTGTAATCCATCTAAGTACATTTAAGTTGTGATAATCTGAAAGAAATCCAGTGTTCGAGATTTGGATTTAAAATGTAGGACAATGAATTTTTCAACTTGTTCCAAACCCCTTTGTTAATAATTCTGATATTCTTTTTGCTTCATTTTATCTCTGCTGTGCATAGAGTAGAAAATTTTGGAGGATGATCCACAGATCATACACATCATTTCACGTCTGCATGGACTACAATGTCACTTTCCTGAAGGGATAGCAGCTGATTTAAAGTATGCTACTCAATAGGAATGCATCTACATTGTGCAAAACAAGACATTAAGATCCTCAGATTAATGTAAATCTAACACAAGGAATATCAGAACTATGATACCATAGAGACTAGTTGCCCAGTGTTAGATTTAGTACATTCGTGTACCCTACCTGGGTTGTTGAAGTGGTTCTTGAGCAGGTCAACTAGAGCAGGGCCTAGAGGCAGCCTTAAAACCTGAGGTCTAATGTTGAAAATTTTGCTGGGTTTTGAGTTTATTTGGAGCTTCTGAAAAGCACTATCCTTGACTTATGTGTTTCTAAAATACTTGAAGCTGAGGAGGAAATGGAGCATCAACTTGTTAACCAGGCAAAGAAAAAGCATCACCAAGGAGGAAGAAAGGAAAACATCTTTAAAGTTAGCAGGCACTGATTTAGTGAAGGACTTCTATTTTGCTTGAGTTTTATCATTTGTTTTGTATTATTTTATAAATTAAGAAGGTTCATCAGAGCAGCCATGCTTCCAGTGTCGGCAACTGGCCCTTAAAATTCTATAGAAGTGAATTTATCTGATGCTAAGGGCAAATTTCTGAAACCTAAATTTCCTTCAGATTTTTTGCAATTTGACATAGCAGCTGTAAAAGGAGGAATTTAGTCCTTCTCTTGTCTTTGCCTTTATACTTTGAATGGGGAAAAGTGATCCTAAAAGCCCAGAGAAATGCTGAATTAAGAACACAGAATGGTAAAGCATGCAGGAATGTAAACCAAAAGAATATATTTCTATACAGGGAAAACTTCCTATGGAATCCTGTGGTGCAAGTCGTAATATATTATTGGGTTAATGGACAATATTTGTTTATAATTATGCACACAATTATATGTAAGTATAGAAAACAATTGTTACATATTTCATAATTATATTGAATATTATAAATATGTTTGTATAATATAATTATGATTACACTCATCATTATAGTGTAATATTGCATTTTCGTACAAAAAGACAAAATATTCACAAATTCATCAACAAAAATAATTTTTTTTACTAGCACATGATCCTCTTTATTAATTTGAAGAAATGTTTAAAATCTTCCAAATTCTCTGCCAAAATGTGATTTGAATAGTCAGAGGCCAATATTAGTTCCATCACAGTATGAACTGCAGGATTTTGTTTTTACTGAGTGTACTGTAAAAAGCTCTTGGACTTTCATAGTTTATACTGCCAATGATTTTCACCCTGAGGATTTAATAGCCTTCTGTGGCATTTATGGTCTTTTTACATCAATTTCTTGATACATAGTGTTTATTCTTTCTATTGCAGACTCAGTGGTAGAGCTTATTGCAGCCATCATTTTACATGTCCTTGAAATGTTTCAGGTCTTTCTTAAGTATGATAAGAAAATGTATATTTAATGTATATATTTAACTCCTGCCATGGGTTTGTTTGACACACTCAGCTGTAAAAGATGTTCTGCAATAAGACATTTGAGCTGTGCAATTAAATCCGTTTGTGTCAATGATGATAACAGAATCATATATAATCTATGGTGTCACACTTTCTTACTCTTGAGAATAAATTACCTACTAAACCATTAACTGTTGAGACAATACATTGATGTGAAATGCTGATTACTAATGTATCTCAAAAGGAATGTTAGTGCGTTAGTCCATAGCCACAACTGCTGCAAAGTCACATACTTTCCTGAAGCAAATCCAAATATTGAATTCCACCTAGCAGTTTTGATGGTTATAATACTCAATTCATCTCCAGTATCTTCTTTAAAATGGAATAGCTCATTAGTTTCCAGTTTTTTCTTGGTCCAAAATAATAAAAGCAATTATAGTGGTTGTCATTCTTAGAAATTAATTACCTGTGAGATATAATTGGAAAACCAAATAATTTTAACTCATGCATTTCTTACATAGCTTTTAAATTCTAAAACCTAATTTTTAGGGTTGGGTTTTTTAAAAAGCCTAAAACATAGTGATGATTTTACACGTGAATGCAAGGGATTGACTTTCAAAATTAAGAGATTTCATCTTGATAAATGATGATATTAAAAATATATCATTTCACAATGCCATGTAACTATTGGTTTTTTTCCAGAGCTACCTGTCTGCAGCCATGCTGGAAGTGTTTTTCCTAAGATTGGACGAGTGAAGCACAACAGTATCATTCATTGAATATTGTCACTCTGAGTATTGTCAGTCTGAGACAGCTGATGGGAGATATCCAAAATCTGTACAACAGAGACCTATCCAAACACTTTGCTATTCCAGAAATAATGTGTTTATGTCTGTGAACTGCCTAAGTACAAGGAATGAGAACACTATCAATCTACCATATGGCTGTGTTGCAGAATGTTGTTACACCAAGATGTTTTCAATTCCTTTTATTCTTTTAAGAATCACCACCTGTTAATGTATTTTGTATGTAATTGAATGTTGTTTATGCTCTTCTCCATCTTCACTCTACTAAGAAAAAACCCATCAAAACAGATTTACAATGATTAACGATGGTGGAATTTGCCTTCCCTGTTTTCTTATGGAGTAAGAATCTGTATTATTAGTCTGGAGGGCTGCTGGAGAAAAAGCAACAGCGCATAGGAAAACATGGGTGCTGTGATCTGTATCTTGAAACAGGTGGCAAAATTTGTTTTCTGGGGATATGCACCTTCTCCTTAACCAAAAATCATTTACTGTCATATTGTCTGTATTTCTACAACTATTGCTCAGTGTAGCACGTATGTTAAGAGTGTTAAAACTGAGAGTAAAATGAACATCCTCCTTGCAGGTACCTCGGCAGTCTCTTCTCCAAGAGTAACTTGTCACAAATTCTTTAGAACCATGCATTATGAGCTTTATGAAATACTACTACAAATTAATTGCTCCAGCATTTTCTTAATGATTTTCAATTTGTTGATGGATTGTGTCCTGAAGCATGTAATTCCTGAAGTAAATAATTTTAAAAATATTTTTATTCTCCCTCCCTAGGTATTTTCACTATCTGTGTGTGGTCAGTTGAGCCTGATCAGCAGCTAAGCACCCACTTGATGACATGCTCAAACCCCTGCACACCAGCAGGATGGAGGAGAGGAATGGAAGTGCAAAAGCTGAAAACTCATGGGCTGAGATTAAGACAGTCTAATAGGCAAAGAAAAGTTGCACAGGCAAGCAAAACAAAATAGGGAATTAATTTGCTAGTTCCCACCATCAGGCAGATATTTAGGCAGCTGCTGGGAAGCATGGTCTCAGCATGCATCGCCGTTCTTGAGAAGACAAACGCTGTAACCTCAATCATCCCCCCATTGTGCTCCTGAGCTTTTATTGCCAAACACACCATCATGTGCTGGGGGATATTCCTTTGCTCAGCTTGAGTCTGCTTCCCTGGCAATGTCCCCTTGCAATTTCTTGTGTATTCTCAGCCTGCAGTCTTGATGGTGGGGTCAGAGTGAGAAAAAGGTATAACCTTGACACAAATTTATCACACAGCACCATAATTCTGCCTCAGAGCAAGCTAACCATGTTAATGGCTCACTCTTGGAGTCTCATCTTACTGCTGACCCAGGTTCCTACCTGGGAAAACCCCACTTTAAAAACCCCCAAAAGCTATAACTAAAACAAATGCAAATATTTTAAGCTTTTTGTTTATATTCTTTTATGCATTTTATCTGTCATGAAAATATTTGCTTGGAAAGAAAATCTGGGTCAGCACAACTGTGTCTGTCTTAATACAAAATCCTGTTTCCTTAGAAAGATTTTCTGACAGGTTCCTTGTTAATGTATGCATTCATACACACATATACACATAAATATATATAAATGCACACACACACATATATATAATATATGTATGTTTTTATATGACAGATGTTTGCTATAAATTAAGGAGTTTGGGTCTTTTTTGCCATCAGCTAAGTTATACCAGAATAGGAATAGGAAGCCGCTAAGGACCAAAATGGAGCTGAAAATTTTCCATTATTTTCAATATTTTATGCTTTGTATTGGTATGACTTTATAGGAACTGAACAGTTTTAAAGCACACAGACTCTCCCAGATATAATTGCTTCTCAATGCAATTTTTTTTCTCCCTGTTTATTAAAGTTAACTGCACTGTGGGTGAAAAGACTTTTTAATTTTATTAGGTGATATAAATAAGCCTTGCAAAGTCACCCAACCTAAATTATCCATGCCATAATTGCTAATTGATCTTGCTGCCTCTTGCAATTGTGTGTAATATCTCTACTTTGGTTAGAATTTGTAGTCAACACATTATTTTCAAGGAGATGCACTGAATTTGTTTGGTAAACTATGCAGAATATTAATATACATTAATATTGTAAGTTAAGAGACATGGTTCCACATTCAGCGAAACCTGAATTAATATAATAGAAACGCATATTCTTCAAGTAGGGTTTAGTGATAAACTGCAGCGATTGAAAACTGCTGTATAATCTGCTTAAAACTGTTGCAGTCTTTGGTTGTGTATGTCTTTTTGTTTCTCAGCTGAAGGATAAAGCAGTTGTGATCCAGAATAGGTATGTATGCAGACTACACCGGGGCAGGAGATTTGCACAAAGTGATCTGTACTGATAGAAAAGGCAGCTGATCAATATTTACAGCTGAATCTTTACACTGTTTGTCACAAGAAAACAGACATGCTTATTACTGTCAAACTTGCAGGTTTGATACAGAACGGGTATGATGTCTCACATTAACCAATAGTGCTTTCTTTGTATTTAATTCAACCCCATTGACAGTACAAAAGAGACTGAATTTTTAGGCCTATTTCAACGAAGGGAAGATGTGATCTTTCTGGAAACTGGCTATCCTCGATGTTCACAGTTCTTGGACATTTATTCTAGTTTTCTAAATTTTGCCTTGCTTTATGTATGGTTTTTTATTCTTTGTCTTCTTTTTAAAGAAGTTTTTGACTTGATGAAAGCAATCCGCCATATTTTCCAGAGTCTGGATAATCTAAAAACACAGACTATTTGCATGTTACAAGCAAATAAATACAATGTGGTTTGTTTAGTCTGGTATTTAAGACAAATAGATGAGCAAGATTCACAAACCATTTTACATTAGTCTTACTTGCATATGCATAACACTTATACACATGCTACTGTGTAGATGAAAAGCATTCTGAGGATCATTTTCTCCTTATAATAAAAATGCACAAAGTTTCTGCCACATTAGTTAAAATTAACGTAAAAGTACAAGTACATAGATTTGTGAGAATATGGGCATGCAATCCAAGCCTAGACACTAAAGGCAAATATTTTATATGATTGTCTTCACTACTAAGAGCTATTTTCATGTCATTCTTTCATTGGAAGTCTATTCATTGTATGTTCTCTCCTAAGGGCTGTCTTTCTCAAAAGCCTGTCTTTCTGGACATGTCTTATAAGAAGTAATGCTTTGGGGTCACAGGTCTCTTATTTATAGTTTTAAATTAAGGCCCATACTATTAAGTTTGCTAAAATGTATAAGCTGATAGAACTAAATGGAAACCATCACAAGGCTAGGGATACAAGCAGCCACATGGTTGTGTTTATAGTAAGTTGAAATAGCTCCCTGTGATAAATTTGGTTTCACTAAATAAAATTATGTAGCCCTAAATAATGAAGAAACAAGTCAAAATTTGTTGTAGTCAGCAAGTGTGTCTTTGAGCTCTGACATTATAATTAACTTCTTTAAAACGGTACATGCTGAACTTTTTTTTTTTTTTTTTTTAGGAAAAAAAGATGGTCTTATTTGAATATCGGAAATGGCATTTTTTGAATTTTGCATTTGTTCGTAATTAATATAATTAGACTCAGACACTGAAATAATTTCTGTGGCGCATAATTGATTCCCTGTTCATTCCGGTTACATCTGTAATTTTTTTAAACTTTTCCACAGACATCTGTGAGATAATAGCTGTGTGTTTATTCTAAGGCAGTCTGTCCTAAAGTACAAACCCAAGCTGACTCATTGAAATCGCCATATGAACTTGCGAAATTATACTCTTGGAACATAACATTAGGAAATGTCACAGCAAACTAGCTCACTCACATGTTAACTATGCTTACATTGTAGAAATGGGTGAGAAGGCAGTGCTTAGTTCCAAATGGGGTTTATATTACCATTTGGGGTTCATTGATGGTGAATCTTTTGAGCTTCTCTAATCAGATTTTGCCACCATATGGAAAACATCAATTTTATCCTGTGGTAATCTGACCTTCTTTCACCAAATCTCTCATGAATATAAATAGAAACCTAACAAGTGTCATCTGCTTCTGTATCCAAAATAAACCCATCAGACTTATGCTGAAATTTTACCTTTTTGATAATATGTACTGCATGGTAATTGTTGCAGCAAAACTGATGGGGAGAAAAATTTACTTGAATGCCAGTCTAGGAAACCTAACAGCTCATATTTCCCAGAATAGAAAACAAAGTCTCGGCTGTTGGATGATTTCTTATGAGGAAAAAGTACTAATCTGCACTGATTCCTTTCCAGGGACAAAATCTGGGCTTACATATAGGTGTGAGAGTCTCACCCAAATGCCTGACAGTTTTCCTGCTGTTTTCCTATGTGGGTGTTGACAATGCGCCATGTACTGCCATGGTCTGATCAGAAGACATCGTAACACCTACAGTAATAAGGGAAGGAGTATCAGTTCTTGGCTGCTTTCACATCTCCCAGCTGAAAGTTTAGGCTCAGGCAGATAGTAATGAACAGGGAACAAATGCACTGCTG
Source organism: Acanthisitta chloris (assembly GCF_000695815.1). Classification (NCBI taxonomy): domain Eukaryota; kingdom Metazoa; phylum Chordata; class Aves; order Passeriformes; family Acanthisittidae; genus Acanthisitta; species Acanthisitta chloris. The sequence continues at coordinate 40,873 of NW_008674387.1, forward strand.
TGAAAGACAGCAATAACAGTTTCAGACTTCTTGGTCACAACTGTGTTCTAGTAAAACTTTTTTTTTGCTTTATAAAGCTGGTAGCGAGAATATTATTTTAGAATTTTTTCTAACCCATACAGAAATACTGACTGAGAAACTACAGGTATAATGTGAGTTGAATAATAATTACTTAAATGTGAATAATGATTAATTCTCTAAGGAATTGATGGTAGAATAAAGGAAGAAGAGTAAAGTTAATACAATTCAGAAAAACCCACATGGGCAACTCAGGGAATGAAGAGAAAAAATGCTTCAGAGAGAGAGAGAGTGTAAAGTTTGAAGGAATATGAGACAACTGGAAGTAATAGAAAAGCTGAGATTATATTTATAATGGCAAACTATCCCATTCCACTGGAAAGATAGGAAGCATATTAAGACACAGGACCAGAAACTCTTCAAGGACATGAAAATAATTATTAGATAAATAAATGAAAAATAGAAACCAGGGTAGATTTCTAAGAATATGCATAAAGGAGGAAAGAAATATATTGGGATAAAATCAGGGAGACTAAGGTACAAAATGAGTTTCCATTAGCAAAGAGCAGAAAAGCCCAAGCAGAAGGAAATTAAAAAAAAAAAAAAAAGAGTTAAAAAGAGGCAAAGAGGTATAGCAAACATTGGATTAGGTAAAGATCAATACAAATGGTACCTTCTTTGCTTAAAAAAAAAAAAAAGAAACATATAAACAAGCCTCCCCACCTTGTCTTAACTGCATATACAAAGAAACAAATTTTATGAATTGTTATAAAGTACAGAGCAAAAAACAGAAAAAATGCACTTTTATAAGTGCTTCTTTTATAAAATAGGGTGGACAAATTCAATTTGTGCATCTTGGATAAATTCATCTCTGTACATGAGGAATTAATGTTAAAATATATCTAGACCCTTGGAAAATAATTTAGGAGTTATGGGATCCAAAGTTCTAATAGGAATATGCTTAACACTTAAGCTCAAAAATTCAGTTGAGGAAAATAAAAGAACCCAGAGCATTAGGTTACTCTAACTCAAATTTCTGGCAAGATTCTGTTAAAAAATTATTAAGAATTCAATTTACAAGTACCTCAAAGATAATAAGGTGATAAATGGACAGCATGAGTTTGTTAAGAGCTGACATGTCAAACTAATCTAATTTCTTTCTCTGACAGGCTAACAGGCCAAGGGAATAAAGAAGTAACAGTAGATTTGGTACAGCTTGACTTATTTTGGTACTGCCATGCATGACATTCTTATAAGCAAGCAAAGAATATGCAGTTAAGGTATAATCACCTGCCTAAAAATTACTCTGAAGAAGTAATTATTAACAGTCTGCCTATGTTGCAGGAGAGTGTTTCAAGTGTCATTCCTAATGGATCTGCAGGCCCAGGAGCTAGTTGTTTTATTTTCATTAATATTTGGAATGGGTGAAACATATAAAAGGATTGCATCATAGTAGAAGAGGCGGCAGTAATTTGCAAGGATAGTTGAAGACTATAATATGATTTTGACAATTTCCTATAAAAATTCACAAATTTAAATTCAGATAGTTTTGCTTTTAATATGCACAAAACTCATTGTCTCACAGTCTATGAGTCAACTGACATTCAGAAAATTTCAATCAGAGAATATAGAGGAATGCAATGGTTATACCAAAATCTAAGGTGTAAACTAAAATTCAGGGCTAACTAAGTGGGCACACATGGATCTTGGTCTTATAACGGATTTGAAACCAACTGTGAGTCAGCACTATGACATAAAAAGAATAACCCTAATTCTGGAATATGTTAAGTCAGTATTTCATGTGTAAGATATTATAGTGGAAACAGTTCTGCTCTCTGCAGCACAGGAGAAGCACTGGCTGGAATCCTTCTCCTTCTTCACAACAACACATAATAATCCACAATCCATAAAACCAAATCTTCAAAGCTGCATTCAGAGAGAAGACCTTTGATCTTCTGTGCATTGGTTGCGTTGGGTTTTTTTCACAGCAGTAAGATATGATACCACCTTTACAATTTGCATCATGACTCGAAAAATCACCAACCACACAAAGTTTAACAAGGGCAAGTGCCAGATTCTGCACCTGCGACAGGGCAACCCTGGATGTACATACAGACTAGGAATGAGATGCTGGAAAGTAGTGCCACAGAAAGGGCCTGAGGATCCTTGTCAATGCCAAGTTGAATATGCGACAACAGTATGCCCTGGCAGCCAAGAGGCCCAACTGTGTCCCTGGGGTGCATCAGGCAAGGCATTGCCAGCCAGCTGAGGGAGGTGTTTATCCTGTTCTACTCTGCGCTCTCTCCATCTCCCTTGTAGGCCCTTCAGATATTGAAAAGTTGCTTTGAGGTCTCCATGCAGTCTTCTCTTCTCCAGGCTGAACAGCCCCATCTTCCTCAGCGTGTCCTCATAGGAGAGGTGCTCCAGTCCTCTTATCAACTTTGTGGCCTTCTCTGGACTTGTTCCAACAGTTCCATGTCCTTCTTGTGTTGCAGGCACCAGAACTGCATGTAGTATTCCAGGCGGGATGTCACGAGAGCAGAGGGGAAGAATCGCCTCTTTTGACCTGCTGGCCACACTCCTCTTGATGCAGCCCAGGATTTGATTGGCTTTCTGGGCTGCTATGATGCTATCATTCATGTTCTCACTTACTAAGTTGCAGACTAAATAAAGGAGTGAGAACATTACTGTAGAGCATTAAGAAGCACTATTGCACAGATGTACTTATTTCACTCCACCTACTTAAATGACTGACTGAGCATTTGCATGTTCTTTAAAAGCTAAAATAACTATAATCAATCCATGCATCCAGTGTACTTTGTAATAGCTCATCTGCCATGTTGCACTTATACTCCAATAAAGAAGTTCATATATTTTCAAGCATTTCTACTGCATTTTAAGCATTAATCCATCCTGGGAATTGAAGAGCCACTCAACTTCTAGAGCTCAGCTGACAAGGCAAATCCAAGGCATGCAGTCATCTAAATGGCTTATTAAACTTCAGTCATAACCAATTAGTAAGGACTGTAGTGTTCCCCTCCCTCATTGGTAAATACTCATTTATTTTCTTGTCTCATTTACTTTCTTGTATATCCTTATTAATAAGCTTTCTCTTCTGCATAAAGCAATGTGCCTGCAAAAGCAGATGAAAGGAAACAATGGAGTTCTTGTAGATTAGTCACTCTGACATTTAAGGTATTGTAAAATTTTATTCACTGGGGCTCTGGCCTTGCATTGTGTTTTGTAGCAGAAAGAGTAAAAAACCTATGCACTTCCCAGTAAGTACAGGAAGGAAGATGCAGGACGGAGAAAAATACTATAGGGACCAAAACCATGCCTGCTCTCTAGAAAACTTAAAGTTTTGTCCTCACACACAACTAGAAAAAATAAAGGGCATGCATGCTGAGAATTGAAAGGGCAAATGGTAGCTGACAGGGAGAAATAATAGGAAAAAAGTTGCAGCTTGTTGTTTAAATTGGTAGTCTGTGTTCCACACTGCAGAAAAAAATACTCTCTCCATTTCTTCTTTGAAGACCTCTTCTGTTGCATGTTGAGAATAATCATTGCAGTGGTGCTAAAAGCTATCCTATAAGAAGGACATGCGTTAATTTTGATATCCCTTCTTGACATGTCTTGTATCTGGAGCATACACACAGACTTCGATGTCATTTTATTTGCCTTCAGTTCTGGCCTCCAAAATCTGCTTCAGATGTGGGATTCCTTCAAGGCTTGACAGGCCTGTAAGAATAAATGTCTGAGGTATCAACATTTCTTGAAATGGTACTAGATGCCTATGCATATGCTCATGCCTTAGTAACTGAATCATGACTAACTTATTTAAGACTCGTCTTTCTTGTACCAAGCAAAAAAGTATAGTTTCCTGGATGAGGCAAATATGCAACACAATAGTTCAAATGTTTGGACAATAGTCTCAAGAGTGTAGTGTGGTTATTGTGGTGGTCCTGTGCAGTGCCAGGAGCTGGGCTCAATGATCTTTGTGGGTCCCTTCCAACTCAGTATATTCTATGATAAATGTTGAATCACATCAGTGCCTGCAGTTTTGTGGCAAATTAGGTTCTTGTATAAAGTTATTTAGAAAAGTTCTGCCAAGAAGTTTGTCTTTTGAAAACATGGTTTATTTAGGATAGAATAGAACATTTCAGGATTATGCAAGTTGGTCTATTATCTTCATTGAGGAAATATTCTGGTTTGATAGGAAGGTATTCCATTTAAGTTCCATTCATGTGTAATTATTTTAAAAACATATCTCCTTCAGTTAAAAACATTTTTTCTTCTGTGTTTCTGATTTTCAGTGGAAATTGCTTCATTTTCTGGAACCACTTACATCACAGTATTAATTCATCCAGAGTGTTATAAATACTGTGGAACACAGGGAAATGATGATAATGTTAGCTTACTGTTTAGCTTAACTAACATAGAATAAACATCCATCAGCGTCTCACTATGGATAATAGCTAATGAGATTTTTATCTTATACTGCAACTTAATTGCATAGAGTTGTTGTCTTTGAAAACTTGCTATCTAATGCAGTTACGTGGAAAAAATAAAGAGATTATATGTCTAAACAGCCTGCAAGTTATCTGCAAAGGTTTCAATTATAAAATTATAAAATAAAAGAAATAAAAAGAGAACCCAAACAAACTAATATTCTACTTTATTTTCTGGAGAAATCAGTTTTAATTTAAAGATATCTTACTCATTCAAGTTTTGTGATATTTTGAGTAAGAAACAGTATTGCAAGCCACAAGATCTGGTGAATCGCACAACACTGCTTTGAATTCAAATGACTATTATCAACATTGTGTAATAAATCATTAACATTTATTTTCATTCAATTCACTTGCTTGAGTTCCAATTCTGTCCTCACATACTATGTACAAGGTACATTTAAAGATCATGAGACTTAATATTTGACTGTTCACATGACACTTGTGGATAATGAAAAAAAATAAAGAAAAGATGGGTGTTAGGATGTCTTCCGCTGTCTTCAGCTAATCTAAAGCAATAATCTCTCTACATGGTGTATACTGAAACAAAATCAAACACCACATGCTGATTTATGGGAAAAAAATACTGGACTTTTTTTCCTCTTAAATAGAAACACACCAACAATATAACTGAAGTTATCTGCAGTATTCAGACCCTATTTCTTATTATCGGTATTAATTCATACACAGGAGGTGTGTTCCACTTTTTGTGCTATCAGTTCAAAGGTGTCTAAGAAAATAAGAAGCCTTCTTCCCTATTTCATATGTAGTAATGAAAATATTTTTTTCCAAAATATTTTTCTATAAGGAAAGACAGAAGAAGAAAATGCATCTTGTCTCAGTTTCTTAAAAGTCTACAACCTTAAACAGCAGAACCTCAGAGCAATCTTGAAGAATGGCTTGTCTGTACCACTCTATTATTACAATGCCCTTCTCTGCAAGTGCTTCTTGCAGAGGCCCTAATGTTTGATCTAGTTGGGAAGAGAGAGTGAGGGAAAATAGCTAGCATCACACAGAGCAATGATCAAAAACTCCTTCAGTAACAGCCTCAGCCTGAGAAATCTGAGAAAATATTGATTTTTTTTTTGATGGCACGTCAGCAAGGGCATGACATGGCAGTTTGTGTGGAAGGACATGCAGGAAGGGTGCTGAAACTCAAGAGAGCTTGATCAGGGAGCAGTGGTATCACCCTGGCAGAAGACTGTATCCTCTGTAAACTCAACACCTGCCACGACTGAGGCAGCTTCCCAGACAGAGCTCTCATGAGAACATGTGGCCACCCTGCAGTTGGACTGCAGTGTGTGCCCTGTTCATACACCAGTACTGGACAGCAACAGCGAGCAGCCCTGTGAGAGCTGCACCAAGGTAGAAGAACTCCTTCACTTAGTGATAGAGCAGAGGGGAGTAGGCTGAAGAATGTCAGGGAGAGAGCAGGAATTGCACCTTGTCTTGCCTGAGGCAGGCAGACAGGATGCATTACACAGAGGATTTTCTATCCTCTCTCTGCTGAACAGAATGCATTGACTTAAGGGATGGGGGCAATGGCAATACGTTCCTGCCTGGTGCAGCAAGCACATCTTCTCTGTGACTACCCCACCTTCCCAGGTGCCCTGGCATAGTAGGTATGAGTTTCTGCAAGTGGAACCATACAGTGGTGTGGATGATGGTTCATCCAGGTCAGAGGTGCTGAGGTTAAGTCGACCTGTGCCCTGCATCAAAACTGCTTTCATATAGAAAAAAAAAATGAGTTATTGTCATAAGACACACTCTTAGGGGAAAAGGAGATCCAGTTTACCAAGCAGGCCTACTTAGGAAAGCCTACTGCCTCCCTGAGGCCCAGGTTAAAGATATGTAAAGGAAACTTCCCACCCTGGTATGGTCCTTGAACTGTTATCCATTATTGATTTTTCATGTAGACAGTGATGAAGCTGTAAAAATAAGTCTGAGGGCAATCGAGAAAGGCTTCACAGTCTTGGAACTACTGGTTAAGGGGTAAGGAGCACAAATAGTTATCCTGGTATTTGGGAAGGATGAGGGAAGAGACAGGCTTCAAGCCTTGTGTCACCAGCAGAATTTTGGACTTTTTCATCATGGGTTTTATGCCGGGGGGGTTTAGATTGGGTAGTTGAAGAAGTTTCTTTGTTAAAAGGGTTATCAAGCACTGAAACAGGCTGCCCAGGGAAGTGGTGGAGTCACCATCACTGGAGGTATTTAAAAGATGTGGCACTTAGGGACATGGTTTAGTGGCAGACTTGGCAGTGTTAGCTTAATGGTTGAACTCAATAATCTTAAAGGTCTTTTCCAACCTATATAATTTTATGATTCTATGATTCTGTGTGTGTGTGTTTCTGCATGTGTATACCAAGTCATTTAAAGTTTCTAAATCTATTCTGAAAAAATAGTTAAAATTATCTTTTCACAAATACATAAATAGCTAAAATAATATTTCATAAAATCCATAAAAAAAGAAATATGGTTTTAAATGTTTCCATTTATTTATCCCAGTCTTACCAGGCTCTTTGGTGTCCAAGCAGTAGTTTTTGTGAAAAGTTTGATAATCATAACCTCCTTTTTTTTTTAAGCTACCTATCTCAGTTTCTGTCTGAAGAGCTTCTCCTGCTCACAGATAACTTCTTCCCCACCTTATCCCTATCATACAGACTGCAGTGTCCCATAGAGCACATAGTATACAACAATATGATGCTCCATAGGATGTGGCTATTACCTTTGTTTATGGGATGGTGGATACAGAGAGATTTTTCACATCTCTACCTTGAAATAATCAAGTTTTGCTGTTTCAAAGTCCTGCTCAGTGAACCCTTGCTGCCCAGTCTAAATCTGCTGAGGTGTCCATGGATGATATACCAAGCATGATAGATCTTCTTCATGATTTAATAATGAATGTGCTCAGCAGTCTTATGACTTACGGCCTTAAAACCTTCAGAGAGCACTTAGAGAAGTAAAATGATGGTTAACCTGTTCATCATGATACTTCGAAACAGTGAGTCCCATCTGCTTTCAAAAAAAAATTGCATAAAACTTGAAAAAAGTCTTCCCACTAAGGGATAGAAAAATTAAAAAAGGCTGATATATCTGCTGTTCTGAGAAAATGCCATCTTTACATGAGCTAATAAGAGATCCTGCTCTTCCTTTAAGACACTAAAACGCTAATCTTTCAAGATAAGCTGTTCTGCCAGGGATCCTTGGAGATTTCACAAGCTGATTACCATTAGCTAAGGTGCTAAAAGTCATCATTTTTTCACAATCAGTATATAGTCAACAACATGAGCAATATGCAATTCTAAGTAAATAAATGCATCACTTGAGCTACTGAGTTTATGACTTACACCTTCAGCAGTTGACCAGTAGAATAACCATTCATTTTTTACAGCAGAAAGATTACTCACATTTTTACTAGGAATATTTCCAAATATACCCAAAAATATTCAAAAATAAATACGCCTTTTGCAATGAAGCAATGTAACAGGATATGGAAAGTAAAATAATTTGTCCTAGAAGGAAAAAAATTGCACATAACTAATCAATGTTTTGGTTTTGTTTCTAAAAGAGAACAAATTAGTTCAAATCATAATTTGAACTGATAACTAACTGAGTAAATAATTTCAGAAACAAAGGTTTTTAATTACAGCTGCTATGTCAGATACAATTAGTATTATCATATGAACTGTAAATTGCCAAATAGATTTTATTTTATAATTTTCATATGATAAAGATTCCTTTTTAGCCTCATAATTGATTCACTCTTCAATGAGAGCACTCATTTATTGACTCATTCCCCAACTGGGATTAAAGTTTCAGAAAGAGCCTGCCATTTCAAATACAGTGTTTGGCCTTTTTCACAATATTTTAGAATTTTGTCAATATTTTTTTTATTTTCTAGTTTGGGATTACAGATATAACACTGAATAAATGCGAATTATGGTAAAATAAGAAGAAGCAATTACTTTGACTGAATTCTTCTCTGACCTGTGATGTAAGTATGATGAAATCTCATATACTTTAATTGATAGTTAAATACTGAGCATATGTTAGTAGAAACTGAATTGACCAATTTGGCCCAGTAACTCTATTTAGAAGACATTAATATTCTTATTACATGCTATCCTTAATAATGAAAGAAAAAATACCCCAATAGTATGAAAGAAAGTATTACCCCACCGTCATGAAAGAAACTGAAAGAAAGGGGTGGGAGGTTTTAATCCAAGAAAATAAAACCCAAACTGATGTTTGAAATCTTCATCTTTTGCACTTATTCCACAAACTTAATTTTCTCTTATATTTGAATCACTTGAATTTCCAGGAACTAATAGTGTACTATGATATATTATATACATATACATTATATTATATGTTAACATACTATGAAATCTTCCCTGCTAGCCAAAAATGTTGTCATATTAATATTAAATTGATACATAGGCTCTTAGTAAGATGCTGTCTCTCTCACATACAGAGGAACCAATCCTAAACCATAGAGTGATGTTGGTATCACTATTTTGGTGATACTTCTATTTGTGGGAAATTTTCATGCTGTGCTGGCTCTTTCTATAGCTGGAAGCCATCAGAAAAAAATCCGAACTCCATGTTAAACATCTAGCAGGCAATACTTTCTGTTATTTAGTTATAACAACAGAGTTTCATTGCAAAGATATCATTGGTGTTTGAATAGCCTTTTTATTTAAACTCCAGAAAACAATTGGGAAGATGTCAAAAATATGGATAAACAAAATTAAATGAGTTTTTATATAGATACTAAATGACTAGGAAAGGAAGAATGCTCTAGTATCCCTAATAGCGCAATTCCAGGGTCTGGGGTACTATACAGTGAGTTCAGTGGAGACAATCACCAGGTTTCTGAGGTCACTCTAAATTACCTCTCCTTTTGCTAGTGCTGAAGATAGGATACAGGGGAGTAAATACCAATGACATGTAGGGCATCTAGTAGGGTGCTTCTTATGTCCTTAAGCCTTAAGTGTCCTCAGAAAACACTGAGAAGTCAAGAGTCATGAAACTGGTGGAGTGGATAATCCTGAAAACCTGATAAGAAAAGCATCAGGAGTAGTCAGCCTGGATTTGCCAAGGGGAAGATATGCCTGAACAACTTAAAAAACAAAAACCTTTGCCCATGTCTCTCATAAGATCCTCAACAGATAAGCTGATGTATAGGCTAGATGAACATACAGTGAGTTAGATTGAAAACTGGCAAAATGACTGGGCCCAGAGGGTACCGATCAATAGCACAAAATCTAGTTGGATGCCAGTGACTGGCAGTGTACCCCAAAGGTCAATACTGGGGCCAGTCCTGTTTAGCATGTTCATTAAGTATCCAGATGACAGTGCAGAGTGCAATTCCAGCAAGTCTGCTGATGACATGAAAATGGGAGAAGTGGCTGTTGCTGTGGAGGGTTGTGCAGCCACGCAGAGCAACATCAACAGGCTGGAGAAACGGGCTGATGGGAATATGATGTAGGCCACCAAGAAGAAATGCAAAGTCCTGCACCTGGGAAGGAAAAACCCCATGCACAAAGATATACTGGGTGTTACCTAGCTGGAAAGCTGTTTGAGAAAAAAGACTCCATAGGTTCTAGTAAGCCCCAAGTTGACCCCTTTATATTTAATGGAGTTTTCTTAGTTTTCCTGGTTTACATAGTGATAAGTTTTTTTTAGGATGTTCATGGAAGTGCATTGTGGATTGAAGTACAGAAATGAGCATCTGTGAAGCTTTCACAGATGTGTGACTTTTCACATCAACTGATTGCAAGAAATGGGATTTAAAAAGAATTTAAAAAAATGAAAAATCCAGTTCTTCATTATTGTCTTCACTCTCTGTCAAAATACCAAACCTTGAGACAATATACCAAAGGTTTATAAAGCTAGAATAAAGAGAAGGAGTGCATCCCCTTTTTAGAAGGCCTTAGACACTTGAACTTGTGCTGGGATGCATTATTTTTTTTCATGAATGAACAATATATGATTACCGTGGGGTAGTCAGGGGATAAAACTACTTGTCAGAATAATGCATTTCATGTGCTAAAAATATCTTCTTTGACTCTAACTGGTGGTTGTGGATACTCACTCTGAAAACAAACAAACAAACAGCACCACAACCTCACACTGCTAATGCCAACAAACTCTATAAATAGATGAGAGTGGAGAGGCAAGCATAGCAGAACAATTTGAAAATCTAAACCAACTAGATCATCTGCTTTAGGGAGAGAGATATTCAAAACTGAGTGATGAATTCCTGACAAATCCTTTGCATTACAGAGCACTCAACTTCTCATATTCTAATTAGTTCATTAATACCACCAGTCCCCACTCCAACCCCCCTTATAGAATTACCCAATGAATAGAATAAGAAGCAGTGAAAAAATTTGTGGCATTCTTTTGATATATCTAGAGTTAGATAGAAACATTTTCTCTACTGCAATAGCTAAGACGTTGCTCTAATAATAAGCTAGAAGTCAAACAGTAACAGAAACAATGCTCTGCTTTCCTCAATTTGGAGCACAGTCAGAGAGGAGAAATTAGGAAAACAGTTTTGTTTTAAATCCAATATGACTATAATTTCCCACCGTTTTGCAACTCCAGAAATAAAGTGGACTCTGAAGAATATTTTATGCAATATATGCCAGCACTGGGCAATGACAACAACTGGAATGTATTGGAAATGTAACATTAACATAGTAACATTAAAACCTGAGACCAAACTATGAATCTATCACAGATAATTCAATGAAAAAGAAAGAGAGGAAGGTGTTGCAGACAACAACGATGTTTTCCAAGCACAAAAGATTGCCCATTCTAGAGCAAAAGTTGCACTCTAGCTTTGATAAAATTCCTTGTGTGAAACCAGGGAGAAAGTAACAT
>NW_008674387.1:52312-55409 GCF_000695815.1 Acanthisitta chloris
ATCTCGCAAATACTAAAAGATGAGAGATACTAATGCAATCACCCCGAACATGATAATACTCATTATTTTGAAATAAAATGCAAACATCATGAAACACAAGATAAGCATGAGAGTTTATTCGATTATTATAACTCATTTGTAGAGACCAGCAATCTCACAATATAGCAGTTCAATTAGCTTAGAGGAATTTTTCATTTGAACAAAGACCAATACTACAAGAAGAAGATGAATGTACTACCGACCAGGAAGTAAATCAAAGATTATTACTTTAAAGGTGTAAATCCACAGGAAAAAATGAGGTCTGTGAACCACCAGTGATAGATAAAATGGGGCAGGGAGAAGACAAGAGGAGAAAGAATTAAAAAAGTAAAAAATCAGAAATGACAATTATGGATTTCATTTCACTATAAATTGCACATATGAGCAAAAGTATTTGTATGAATTATAATGTGCTAGTATTGGATGATTTTCATATTAAAATAGTTTTTTGACATGAAAATATCTTATCCTCTGTGCCTAATCAAGAGTACATTCACTGCAAAAATGAGGTAACCTCACACCTGAAAAACTCTCAGAATAGATCTTCCAAAGACTGAGAAATACAAGAATCTAGAAAATTAATGAAGGATAAATGCTTCCCATTTCATTGCCACAGTTTCTCTATGTAAAGTTAGAATGGCAGTATTGCCCTGGAAATCACTGTATATCAAACTACTAAAATGCATATAGTCATTTGCCATTGTAGGAAAAATTGTCAGAATTGACACATTTTTGGCAGACTTGTCAACTTAGAAACAAAATAAAAAGAATTAAGTTATTTTGTTAGTATTTTCTTCTGTGTTTGAAGGGGAGATGTTCAGGAGGTGATGGGTGATGTTAAATATGTTTATTTTTTATGCTTTGTACATCACCAAGGTTATGCTAGCTGTCCTTAGGAAAGCAGAGGATATATTTGTGCACATTCAACAGCCCCTTTGGGAAACACTGTTTCTTAGATTGCCATTTGGGCTATGTTCAGTACAAAAGGTGCTTTATCAAAAACTCCAATGCATTTCTGATAGGTTACTGAGGTCTGCACAGATGACATTTCAATCTGAGGAAAAAACAATAGAAGGGCACTACCAGGGCAACATTTGAATCAATAAACAAACAACAAAGCAAATGAAACAAATATGCAAAAGAAAACTGAAATAACATAAAAGGAAGAGAAATTATCAAAATAAACAGATATTGAACAGTAAACAGAAGTTGCCAAAAAAGTCTGGTTCAAAAAACAGGGAAGAAATATGAGGATGTTTGTCATTGTGAACTATGCAAATTGATGTCTGAGACAATTGCCCCAGAAAGAAAAAACAAGAGTACTAAGGTATCAAAGGCAATCATTGTTTTCGCAAAAAATCTGGAAACAAAATAAATTATAACAGTGATATTCCATGAAATTTCTTCCGAAACATTTTCCCACTGGTATATCCAAGAAACAAAATAGTGCGAAATAGTACTAGTCAAAACTAGTGGGGTTTCTGTCAAAGGCTGAAAATGACATTAATCTTACACAAAACACATCTAGCAGCATAAGCATATTCCACAATAAACTGAATACTGCTAATTACTTCAGATGCTAGACTGACATTAAATTTAATAATTTAATTTAATAACTGAATGTAATTAAGTTCAATAAAACCGAGGTAATTTATTATGACTAGTTTTACTAAGAACTAACATGTTGGGAATCATGCCCTGCACAAACTTTTCTTTAGCTGGGTAAGTAGAAGTTATACAAGGGTGATCAGCTGGAATGTAAGCACCCAACAAAGCAGACTTTTATTTGTCTCTTTGACACTGAGTGATTAGTGAACAAGACGATGTCCGAGCTTACTGCATTGCTTGCCTCTATCACAGAATCATTTTTATTAATTTCATTGCTTTGGAAAACAGCTGACATTCAATCTGGCTGAGAGAACTGAGATATTTCTGAACTGACTTCAACAATCTTTCTTTTTGACAGCTGGCTTGCAATGAATGAAGCTGAGTAATCAGTCACTCGTTTGAAATAGGAGCTGTACACCTGAAACAGATCTTGAACTTGCATTTCTGATATGTTTGGAGCTATGAGTACGTTAAAACTTTGCACAATTTTAGAGATACTTCTCAAATCTTGATTGAATTCTGAACTTTGTACTATCAATTACATTGAAGGAGATATATTTGCAACATTTTCTTGTGGATAATGGAAGCTGTTCATGCATTTTCATTTTCATTTTATTGAGAACATCTCTTCCTCTGGACTCTGTGCATTTCAACATGATCTTCCTTGTGATCAGTTTACCTCAGGGGTTCAGGTTTTATAATTTTGGGACACAATGAATAACATTCTCTTTGTACTGTTTATATTGCTGAAACACCCAACTACTGCCACTATCAATTATTTTAGCAATTTCTGCAGAACATGGATCCTGAACTGATTCTGAGAAGCTGGAGACTATACTATATTTTTTTGTTGTTGTTAAAGAAGCCCATTTTAAATATAATTTCATCATCTTAGTGTGAGCTATGTCTGCATTGCAAAATATGCTCGGTCTGCAGATTTAAAAGATTACAAAACCTGCTTGTCTTTCCTGTGTGAATTGTTCCACATGATCAAGCAAGAAAGGAGAAATTAAATTTTATATCTCTAGAACTATACTTTACTGCTGGAACAATCTGGATGACATTGTTATTCTTTATTATTTTGAAATTTTGATTTAATCTTGTAAATTGTCTCTTAGATTATTTCATTTTTAAAAGAAACTCTAAAAACCGTAGCCAGGGCAAGGTGGAGTGGGGGTGGGGAAAACTGCAGATTTTATTCTTATTGTTTATACTTAGTATCTAAGTGCCATGTTTAAGTGATTGCCATAAAATTAGTAAGAGTTGTTTAAATTCTGTAATTGCCCACAAAAGAACATCACCATCATAGGTGATACATTATTGAATACTTTTGTCAGCATCCAGATTCCAAAGTGTAAAATCATTTACTGTGTGGCAAAAGTTGATTTTTATGTCTATAAAGTCACTATCATGACTTTTTATTATATATTTATATATTTCATTATTTCAC
>NW_008674387.1:55422-70664 GCF_000695815.1 Acanthisitta chloris
TATATGGATTTATTAATCTGACTTGTTTTGTTCACACTAGTGCTTAAATTTCAGTTGAAAAAAATGTCAAAAAAATTATAGTAGTAATTTCTAATTAAGAGCACTGTGTCACAGTAGATACCTGTTTTATTTATTTGCTGTAAGCTTATTGTGTGAATTCTGTAAACATAAGTAAAAAGGTCTGGGATTTTGACTGACAGAGTCTTTTTGGATCATGTGGAACCTCAGGAGAGAGCAGAGATGTTTACTCCCTCAATGGCAACTGAGTGTGTTCAGTCAGGAGGTGATTCTGACTTGAGGGCAGGATACATGTGAGGGTGGAGACAGAAAGAGTGAGAGAGACAAAAAGGGGGGTTGCAACAGGAATCTTGATGGAAAAAATAGATGGTTTAATCAGAAGCGTAGACATCTGTGGTACAGAACTAATAGTGAAGACTCTTTATACAGTCCAAAGAAAGAAATTAATCAGAATGTCCTAAGGTAGATATCAAATTAGTTTTGCTATTCACTCCATAAACATCTGTTTCTTTCTATTGACAGAATATAGAGTTTAGGGCAACTAATTGAGATATATACAGGACTTTATAGATATATACTACTAGTTGATATGACTAAGTCTAAGAGATAGCTAAGAAGAGAAAAGAAAAATACATCATCAAATCTAATTACTGAAAAATTATTTTCTCAGAGACTGAAAAGTGATAGGATAGAGTCTGTTGTTTGAAGCAACCACATATTTTTATTAGAGAAAAAAGACTGCAGGAAAAGTTCCCACATGTAAAGATACAATGAGTATAGCCACTGCTGATTGTCAGTCCCTTTCTTTTCTTAATCTGTCTCACCTAAAGGATTTTTTGTTTAACATTTTTATTTTTAATACTCTATAAAACAAAGCATTAAGTATAGAAAATGCTTTAGGAAATTTTCAGACACATTTTCAAACTGTTCAGTGTAATAGACTTGCAACATAAGCTTTTCTTTATCTAACTACTATGCATCAGAGTTTCATCATTATATATTGTCTCTACCTTTCAATTTTTTTTCTGAGACTATTGAAAGTTTATTATGGTACTACATGCTTTGTGGCATTTAAAGAACATCAGTTGCTTCAGGTGACAGGAAGAACCTTAATAGCTTTCAGATATGTATCTAACCTTTTCCAATTTGTAAATCCACATCAAGTATGTACTTTGTCTGAAGTAGTTTGGCATGAAAGTGTGAAAGAGCAATAGTAATAAAGTATTCCCTTCCTAGTTTCAGAATAATAATAAATAATGATACCCTAGGAAACATCAAACTAGAGCATACAATGTTTCAATAATGACCTGTTTGATAGAGAGCAGGATTTTTATTACAGATTACATGAAACATGGATGGGCAGTTAGGTTGTTGAAATACAGGATTATAATTTCAAATTATTTCCATAAATTGAAGCAATGGACTGGAAAATAGGGATAAAATTAAGTGGGGACATGTACATTTTCATAAGTTTAGACAGAATAATTATCTCTTCAAATACTACACTATTGATCAGGTAGTTAGCAGAAAGAGGCAAACATTCCAAGGCATCTATTAGGATATATGAACAAGTGTTTCATCATGTAAAATAAAAGGAGCTAAACTTTCAACATTTTGAACATTACATTTTAAGAGAGATATAAAGAGAGGACAATCAAAAAAAAAAAAGCACAGGAATGATCTAGTAAACATGAGGTACAAAAACAACCTATAGAAAGAGCAAACATAATTTTCCTTTGAAAACTAAGGAAGGACATGGTAAACTATATTCATGTTCATAGAAAGCTGACATGGAGAGGAAATGAATGATCTGTTTCTCATGTGTAGGATTTAAGAAGATAGAGGCTGAAATTGTTGCGAGGAAGAATTCAGTTACACACAAAATTTTTAACATTGAAAGTATTGATACTCCTTCACATGCAGTTGGAACAGCTTGAGGTTATAGAAACAAGCTTGATTAATTGTGTGGTTCTTTGATGTACGTGTGCTGTATAATTAATAACTAGATTTTTCACAGAGTAGATAAATTATTCCAGTGGCCAAAGCTTTGCCATCAATAACCATTTTCTCCCAGGAGATCTTTTAATATATTTTTGTCTGGTTGGTTGGTTATTTTTTTTTTCCACTGAGGGGTGTATTTAAAATATTGTCAATAGCAATTTTTAATATTTCAGTTCTGTATGCTAAAATTCAGGTGTTTTAAGGGAGCCTCAATATTTTGTTGTGCTGTGTATGCATTTCCTAAAACATTGAAACCATTCAGATTCGCAAATTTGGCACTTGAATATTTACATACCAAAATCATTATTGCAACGACTAGAAAAGTTGTCCAAAACTGCTGAAGGCAGACAATCCCAAAATACCAGTCTTCAGCCAATTTATTTTCATGTTCAGATGCTAAATTTAGTCTGAATGTTTCTGTTGAAGTTGTGGAGTTTTTCTCAACTGGAGTCCTTAAAAGTTTGAGGAAACTTCTATCAACAGTGATGAATAGACTGGTGCTTGAAATCTGTGTTCATTCTTTGGGTTTGCTCTAATTAGTCAATTTATTACCAAGCTCTCTAATACATGCGAGAAAGAAGAAACAGAAAAGTCTATATGTGAGATATTGAGTGTATAGAATTTTTATTTTATATGATAAGTTGCAAAATGACTAGAAATTAGTATGGGATTTCTTTTTTTAAAGAAGGGCCCAGAAGAAAATGTTAAGTATTGTGCTCAGAGAAAGGCTTGGATGATCAGAAGTTTCATGAATAGGAGAGGGAAAGAGGCAATCTAAGAAAGAGAGAATAAGAAGCTCAGACAGTCATGCCAAATTTCTCCTTACAAACTAGGTTAACCAATTTGTTGAGAAAGAGAAAACAGAAATCAAAGACAATGGTGAGAAATGTCTTTACCAGATCCTAAGTATCAAATATCATCTGATAGCTCAGGGATACAAGACTTCAAGCAAAAGAGATGATCAGAGACTCTCATTCTGGATGAAAAGGTAAGAAGCTCAGACAGTCATGCCAAATTTCTCCTTACAAACTAGGTTAACCAATTTGTTGAGAAAGAGAAAACAGAAATCAAAGACAATGGTGAGAAATGTCTTTACCAGATCCTAAGTATCAAATATCATCTGATAGCTCAGGGATACAAGACTTCAAGCAAAAGAGATGATCAGAGACTCTCATTCTGGATGAAAAGGTGAATGTCTTAAATGCAAAAATAGATGGTGTAGAAGCTATATTCAACACATTTGTAATTTATCATCCTATCTTTTTACAATTTTATATTGAATGGAATAGTGTCTTATAATTTTCACATTCATTCCTATGAGTGTTTCTTATTCCCTTTTTTTCCTGTCTTAACTTTTTTCCCTCTTAAACTTTTTCCTTGACTTTCATTCACTTCACTTATTTTTTTTTTTTTGCTCACATGCAGTCTTATGATTTAGGTGTTCTTCCTCTTCAGCTCTCACTTTTGTTTTTAATATTTTATTCTTAAATTTTTAAGAAATATTTAGACAAAGGTTGTTTCTCTCATCTCCTCATTCTTTACTTGTCAGACTCAGTCAATCACTGCCATTCTTTTTATGTTCTTACTTAGATAATACACTCCACAGTGCTCTTTGCCACTTATGTTTTCCACTCAACCCTCTGTTTCAATCATTCTTGTTGCTCAAATATTTGTCCTCAGTTCATTGCCTCTGTTCGACACTTTATTTGCTGTCCATGTTTCAGGATTTTGTTTCTATTGCTGACTTATCTGCTTTCCCTCAAATCTTGGAGGCATTTTCCAAAGCTGTAATGGCAAGACCATAGAATTTTATGTCTATACATACTTAAGAAGAAACAACAGGGCCTTTTAGTCTAAACCACCTAGTCCCCACAGGCAAGTGTGCATATTTTGAGTATTCTCAGACATCTCTGGTTTCTTCTTTTTTTCTACTATACAAACTGATACATTGATAGGATTGAGATTATACATTCCTTGGCAGAGGGATCATAAAAGATCATAATCTGTCCCATGTTCACTCACAGATGCTATTTTTGCTGCAGCCCAGATAGCTATCGCAGTAGGACAGAAACTAATTCAAGTGGAGTCATGAGCACCTGCTAGTTAGTCTAGTGCAGCTGCTTAGAACTGTGTCTCTCAAAAGCTTTAATTATATATAAAATATACTAAAAACATAAGTGACTCAGAAAATCACTGGAGCTTACTTGGTATGTCTGATTCAGAAAATTTTTGGCACAGAATATGTGAAATCCAACCTGTGTTTTAATTTTAGAATACAATTTGGATTTAAAACAGAAAAAAAACATCTCAAAAATCACCCACAGAGTGAATACTACTGTGAATCCTCCACAACTACTCACAGCCAACAAAGAAAGGAATAAAGCTGGAGTATTTTTTAGATTCCTGAACTTTAATTTTTCACACCTCCTTCACATTCAGCTGGGGTGACTTGAAAAGTTAGTAATAGAGTTGATTAATTTTGATGAAGGAATTCATACTATATAATTAGAGATTTTACTGAAGTGGATGCATTATTCTGAATCTTATGTAGATGAGGAAGGCTTTTAATTCAATTTCTCACCAAGAAACATTTCCCCTTTTTCATTGGGGCAGACATTTTCTAATTCAATAATACAGCATTTTACAGTTCAAAGTGACAAGTAATTTTTGATGCTTCTGTTTTATGCACCCAGCTTCAGACACCCTAGACACTCCCAATTTTCTGATCTGCTAAGACTCTATCTGTGAAGGCAGAGTACCAAATTCTGAACACTAAAATGACACAGGTGAAAATAAAACTGCCTTCTGCTCTGTCAGTAGGGGACAAGGGGATTTGGCACTTCCACAGAAACACAGTGTGGTTGAGGTTAGAAGATACTTCTGGAGGTCGTCTCATCCAGTTCTTCTGCTCAAGCATGGCCACATAGACCCAGGTGCCCAGAACAATGTCTAAACAGGTTTTGAATATTTCCAAGGTGCCTCTCTGGGCGCCTTGTGCAAGTGATCAGTCACTCTCACAGTGTTTCCTGACATTCAGACAGAAGGTCTTGTGTTTCAGTCTGTGCCCATTGCCTCTGGTCCTATCAGTGAGCATCACTGAAAAGGTCCTGGCTCTGTCATCTTTACATCCTCATTACAGATATTCATGTTCATTGATGATATCCTTTCTGAACCTTCTCTCCTTCAGGTTAAACAGTCATGGTCCTGTCAGCCTTTCTACATATGTGAGCTGCCCCAGATCCTTAACCATCTTTGTAGCCCTTCTTTGGACTTTCCAGTACATACATGTCTCTCTTGTACTGAGGAATCCAGAACTGGACACAGCGCTCCAGGTGTGACCTTCAGGTGTATGCTTAGTAGACAGGAAGGATCACCTCCCTCGGCCTCCTGGCAACACTTTGCCTAATGCAGCACAGTACAGCTGTAGTCTTGGTATTAACAACACCAGAGCAGATGGATATTTCTTGAAGTAACTATAGCACTGGAAAGGACCCATGCTGAAGCAGTGAAACAGTGTGAGGAGAAAGGAAAGACAGCCCTCATGGTATGTGGTCAAAAGACCACAGTCTTCCATTCCTCATGCTCCTTGCAGCACTTTGTGGAGGCAGAGGGAAGAGAAAGTTGGAATGCAAGCATGAAGTTGAGTCTGGGGAAAAAGAGAGGTGGGGGAAAGGTAGTGTTTAGTTTGATTTGGTTTCTCAGCCTTTTAAATGGTAATAAATAATTTTCTACAAGTGGAGTCTGTTTTGCCAGTTATGGCAATTGCTATGGGAACTCCCCATCTTTTATCTCAACCCTTGAATTTTTTGACTGTATTTTATTCTTTGAGTGAAAGTGAGAGAGCAATTGGTGTGCTTCTGGCAACCACAGAAGGTCAACCACATTTGTACAACAATTAGTTTCTACTTAAGCATTCTTTGGAAAACTTATTTTGCTAAGTCCTGTACATAATTGCTCATTTAGAAATATTTGAATTTCATATATTCCATGTACGAATGTTAGGGAAGCTAAAAACTTATATTGAGTACGTAGCAGGCAGGTGAGAGAATCAATCATTTCAATACTGTGCAAGGCAAGATAGCCCTAAATCACAGTAATGTCATATTCCCATCTTCACTACATTCAGTCAAAAATAAGCGTTTCTTTGTCTTTCTTACTGAATACCTTTAATTAGTTATGGTGAATCCCAAGGTTAAAATGTGTCACTAGGAATAATTAGTGAGAAGAAAAACAGAAGAAAATTCCCATGGGAAAGAATGCCTCCAGAAGAGGTGTCCTGATGTTGACATTATATGTGGTAGCTCAAACTCCAGACCTACCATTTAGAAATTATTTATCTCCCTAGGTAGCATTCTTACAGGAGGATGATTCATGTACCTTAAGTACTGTGTTCAGTTTTGGGCCCTCCGCTACAAGAAAGGCATTGAGGTACTGGGGCATGTCCAGAAAGGGGCAATGAAGATCATGAAGGGTCTGGAGCACAGGTCTTATGAGAAGCAGATAGAGTGGATATTAGGAAACAGATCTTCACCATAAAGGTTATCAAAAATTGGAACAGGCTGCCAGGGAAGTGATGGAATCAACATCCCTGGAGGTATTTAAAAGACCTGTAGATGTGGCACTTAGTGACACGGTTTAGAGGTGGACTTGGCAATGTTAGGTTTATGGTTGGTGGACTTGGCAACGTTAGGTTTATGGTTGGACTCAAAGGTCTTAAAGGTCTTTTCCATCCTAAATCATTCTGATTCTTGCATGTTCAATGACACTTGGTGTTGAAAGAGAACTCATCTCAAGTTAATATTCTCTAAAGTATAAGGAGGAATAAACAGTTTTTTAGTCCAGCCCATAAGACACACGCTGTATAATATCACATTCATTGATTCTCTGAAGAAATAAATCCCTAGAAAAAGGATGACAAGAAAGCTAGAAGTGATTTTGGCAGACTGACAAATCCTGAAGATGTTACTGCTTGCGGAGTTATCCTTCAAAGACAGGAAAAATACACATATTTATTTCACTTTTATATCTTGTTGCAACACTTCACAATACTTAATTTAGCTTTTACTTTGATATACTCTTATTGATTAAGCAGGTGCTTTGTTTGAACAACAATGTTTCCATAGAGACTGCAGGGCAGGAAGGCATATTTCTGAGATGCCACACATCTGACACAAATGATAGGATTTCTCTGGGTGGATAGCACACTTTATGTCAAGCCACATGGAATAGGTTGGAGACCAGTGATCTTAGTAGCAAACCTATGAAGATAAAACTCTTTTCTTTGATTGCCTTAGGTCTTTAATAACTAGCAAGGTGGAAGCAATGAAAAAACTTAAAAAATAACAGAAAAAAAAGAAGCAGCACATTAAATACATGACTCTTGGATCTTTGCACTCTACTTGTGTTAAGCATTTAAAATCTAAAATAACACCATGGTACCATGGTTTTAAGTATTAACTATCATATTTTTCCTATCAGGAAGCTAGAACTCACTGCAGCTATGTACTGAGGATGCTTGCAATGTTGAGAACAAGTTCCAACAGTTTTCACTAACATTTAGCATGAACTGCAGTCTATTAAACTAATTTTAAAATACTTTTTCTTTTGATTCAAGGGACATGCTCAGAGGTGGTAGCTGTGGCACTTGCTAGATTACCATAAACACCCAGTTCTCTCACAGTTGATTCAAGCAAAAGCAAAATGGATCATTACTGACATAATTATCTGAATCCCTGAGAAAACCCCCCTTTATTCTTGTCTTTTCAGAGGACTGGGGTCCTTGCTTGTTGGCATTGTTATTGTCGTCTTTTTTCTCAGAAAACCCAGTTTAAAAAAAGCCCCACTGCTGAAGAGGAGAGGGAAATGTACTTTTTTCATTGTGACACCTTTTCCTGTAATTTCTATAGCATAAATACCCTAAGACTGATATTAACATACTAGCTGAACTACTTACCAGCACATCGAGTATAAGAAAATAATATTTATCTGTTTTAAATCCTTGCTTGGAACACAATACAAAACAGAATCACTTCAGGATACTTTTTCAAGCAGTTTCTATTCATAAGCCTTTAACCATTCATTCCTTTAAAGGGATAAATCCTAGCTTCTGCACATAGTGAAAGAAGATTATTTGTACACAGGGAAGTTTAGTCAGAAGAGATACACTCTAAAATGTAGACTTCAAATGGAAATTGTTTATCAAACATCTTTTCTCAGGAGGGCTATGAAGCCAGAAAAAACAGCCTTGAAATCTCCTGGTGATGTCCTTGCTTCTTCAACGAAACGGTTCTCTGGTCCAACCAGTGTTGCTATGCTTTCATAAGTTACAGTGCATCACAGAAAAATCACAGCATACTCAGAATAATAAGATTTTAATAGTTTCATTGTCTCTCGGACATTCCAGAGGTTGAGTACCTTTTCACAAATTAGTCTTTTTTTGATAATAAAGGAATGGATTGAGAGCAACCATGAGAAGGACTTGGGTTTGTTGGTGAGTAAGAAACACTTGTGAGCCAACAATGTATGCTCACAGCCCAGAGAACCAACTGTATCCTGGCCAACATCAAAAGTTGCATGACCTACAGGTAAAGGGAGGTGATTCTCCCCCTCTGCTCTTGTGAAACCCCATCTGGAGTTCTGCATTCAGCTCAGACATGAACTTGCTGGCATGAGTCTAGAGGAGAGTCAGAAACACGGTCAGATACACATCTGTGAAAGAGAAAACAGCTTTACTTAATGTAACCTTCTGGTTTTAATTGCATCTCTAACAGTATACAGCTCACAAGATGCTTCTGTACAAAATGTTCAGCATAAAACTGGACAAACACACCATGCAATGGGTGAGCAACTGGCTCACAGGTTGGGCACAAAGGGTTATGGTGAGTGGGATTACATCAAGCTGGTGACTGGTCACTAGTGGGTTCTGGAGGGCTCCAGCATAGGCCCAGTGCTCTTCAACATCTTCATAAATGACTTAGACACAGAACCTGAATGACTATTAAGCAAATTCACAGATGATACAAAATTGGAAGAAGCTGTTGACTCCCTTGAAGGCAGAAAGGCCTTGCAGAAAGACCTAGACAAATTAGAGAGCTGGACAATCACCAACCATATGAAAATTAACACAGGCAAGTGCCGGATTCTGCACCTGGGACAGGGCAACCCTGGATTTACATACAGACTAGGAATGAGATTCTGAAAAATAGTGTGGTGGAAAGGGTTCTGGGGGTCTTTGTCAATGGCAAGTTGAATGTGAGATAACAGTATGCACTGGCAGCCAGGAGGGCCAAACATGTCCTGGGGTGCATCAGGCACAGTACTCCCAGCCCGTTGAGGGAGGTGGTTATCCTGTTCTACTCTGCGCTGGTCCAGCCTCACATTGAATATTATGTGCAGGTTTTGGGCAACACAATATAAGAAAGATATTAAGTTTTTGGAGAGCCTCCAAAGGAGGGCAATGAAGATGGTGAAGGGCCTTGAGAGGAAGCCATATGAGGAACAGCTGAGGTCACTTGTTCTGTTCAGCCGGGAGAAAAGGAGACTGAAGGGAGACCTCGTCGCTGTATACAGCTTCTTCACGAAAGGAAGAGGAGGGGCAGGCACTGACCTCTTCTCTCTGGCAACCAGTGACAGGACCCAAAGGAAGGGTATGAAGTTGCATCAGGGGAGGTTTAGGTTGTGTCTTAGAAAATTATTCTTCCCCCAGAGGGTGGTTGCGCACTGGAACAGGCTCCCTAGTGAAGCTGTCACAGCACCAAGCCTGACAGCGTTCAAGAGGCATTTGGACAACACTCTCAGGCACATGGTGTGAATATCAGGGAGGTCCTGTGCAGGATCAGGATTTGGACTAGTTGATCCTCAAGGGTCCCTTCCAACTCTGATTTTTCAGTGATTCTGCAATTTCCAGCATTTATAGATAAAGAAGATTATAAGTTTGTGGGAAGTTTTCAATTCCAGGAGAGTAAGTAGATACTACTTGCCAGCTCAGTTATTCTATGATAGGGCTCCTTTAATGATAATTTTATTTTATTGAAACATGTATGTCTACCAGCATTACAGCAACAGAATATTGTGTTTTCTGAGACTTCTAAGTACAAATCACATTGGTGCCCTTTACTTACCCACACATATTTAAACACATGCAATCCTGGTTTTCTTTCCTTTTCCTTGTTCCTTGCATACACTAGGTTGGACTAAATTCTGTAAGATGGGATGTGTCAGTGCACTGCCAGGAACAATCATTCTTTCATGCCTTTCTCCAAAGAGATATTGTTCCTTGTAATGAAAGGGAAAATGGTAACTGAAGACTAATAAGCCTTTATGAAAAGAATTTTTTTCAAAGTCTCTAAGATAGGTAAACTTAATAAACCTAATAAAATACTGTACTTTTAGCTTGCTGTGCTTTTATCTAATCTTATGAGATATTTTTATCACTTTGATGGGTGTAAGGTACTGTACTTAGTGATTAGAGGTGTTACACAATGACATTTGGAGTATGTTATAATCAGCAAAATGATCCTTCTGGTTTGTAGCCTTCCTTTGAAGGCCTGCCACAGCACAAGAACATTTTGTCTATTCCATCTTAATACTATTTTCCCCTGGCTTTCATCTCTTCTGTAAGCCACAAAACATAATGGTAAATAGCTTAACCAAATGGGCATAAATGTTACTACCATTATTTTCCCTTTGAGGACCAAACTATCACAGCAGGGCCACTGAATGAAGTACAGTGATGTAACAACTTTGTATAGCTGTACACAGAATAGGCAACTGTGGAAAGGATATGGGAAAAATATGATGACAAGTATCAGGACAATAAGGGGAACAGAATATGAAAGGTTGTCTGGTAATCTGTTCTGATCAGAGCTGCACCATGTTTTAACAGTCAGCAGCAAAAGTTGTGCTGATTAGACTTCAAAGGAAATGGAACCACACAAAGGACATAAAGAATTAACCAAAGGTTGCAATGATATTTGTTTTCTGGGGCAGTCTATGTTGAGCAACCACTTTAATATATATAATTAGAACAAAATGCAGTCTAAAAGGAGAAAGATTTCCATTACAGAACAAGAAAACAAACCTATGCTCATAGTGAATAGTTGTACTAATAAACAGTAAACTGTGAATTCACCTTTAAATTATAGGTATCCTAGCAATTCCCTTGGAAACTAATCTAATGGTTGTGAAGTAAAAGAGGCATTGTTTGATGCTTTGTGTAACAAGAACATTAATTCAAACTTGTTCGATACTGATATTTTGGATAGCTATATGTACTTGCACTATTACGTAATGATGGGTAAAGTATGTGCAACAGAAATACTGTTTTATATTGCTTTTTTTTAGTGAATTTACTTTCTCACTGGAGAGGTCACATGTTTGTTTCATTAGTACTGTGTTGCTTATTTAAACTCTTTGACAGAATGTAGCTATGTATATTTTTGAGAAAAAAAACCCAAAGCTTAAAACTGGCTAATAATATGCCGCATTGTAGAACGTCGAAGAACAGACAAAAATACTGGTTTTAGCTGAAACTGCAAAGGAAATACACTTTAATTTGAGACTTTACTTTCATGAGCATGCTTAAGTCATAGGCCTTTCAAACAGCTGTCTTTGACATTTCAGCAAAAGGAAGCAAAATTGTAAAGGGCAGACAAGGTCTACCAATGCCAGACTCCAAATATGTATAGAAATTGCTGTTGTGTGTACAGACTTTAAACTGTTTTCTAATTCCAATTGAATTCAGTAAATTCAATTTTCTTTAGCTTGATTTCTCTGATCCTACCTCAAAATTGAATTCAGAGGGCTGGAGGAAGAGATTATTATGTTGGTCTGTTTCTTTTGTCCAACAGCTCGGACTGTGTCCAGGGTAGACTGCAAGACGTTATTCAGAGTTATGAGAAAATATAAGCCAATTTATGCCTTTGATTCAGCTAAAATGTTCTTTTAAGTTTTGGGATTCTCTACCTGCACCAAAGTTGTCTCACTAATATAGTAAAGTGCATTTTGAATTACTGTTTCCTTGTGACAGATCTACTTCACTTCATATATTATAAACAGTGAAATAGTTATTTATCAGACAGGAAGCACATAGGGAGTCATTCTTTATCTTAAAGATCAGATCCTCACCTAAAAGAGGGGGAAAAAAAATGTGCCAACTCCATCTGTGAATTGTATCTGCCAGTTCACAAAAATGTGAAAACTATCAACAAAATCACAGAAATATCTTGATTTCAGTATTTTTTGTTCCCTCATCGAAAGTCCATGTCCTTTTACAGGGTCTTACATTTCCAATCTAGGTCAAACACTGAGTATACCAGATAGAGTTATAGCTGATGTTCATCTCCAGTATATCTGTTTTAAATATATAAAATCCTCTAAATATTTAGAGATAGTAAGATAGGTTTTTTGAATGAGATCAGTTATTATAGTAACCCTGTGCATTTGTAAATACCCATTCTTAAGGTACGAGGTATGCTTAAGAGAAAACAATTCACAGAAATAATCTACAAGACATACAATTAAAGTATTGCTGTCTCTATGTTATTAATTCCTTTTTCTGATTTCTAATTGTCATATCTATAGTTTTAGATTGTTTTCAAATTTCATATGTCCCTTCTAAATATTTGGGTCCAAAATGGCCAGCAGTCAATATATGGTTACTTAAATATATCCTCAGCTGCATTTGGAACTTGAAATAGAACTCCACTATGAAGAGCCAACTTACAGGCATTTTTTTGTCCTTATATATAATTTCCATAACAAATTCTTGAAGTTCTGTTACTCCTGGTGAAAAATGGCAATAACAAAAGACAATGGCATATAGGCTGAGTAGCACTGAATAAAAAACCACAAACTTGTGTATGAATATATAGTAATTCAAGTGTAACTTTCCCTCTAAAACATTAGTAACCTTGTCACTGGTTTGTTCAATGTCGTTCAGAATGGAGCTGGGAATGACTGCAGCAGATAAACTATTGAGCTGACTGAACTTTCACTTAAAAATTTTTGGCTTTTAAAGATAAAACAGGTCTCCTTGTATATGGCTACCTGGTCTCTCTGTGCTTGTTACAGCCAAAGTGAATGAAAAGAATTTTGATCCTTCTCATGACACTCATCCCTGCATCCACTGAGTGAAATGGAGGTTGCTATCACTGACTTTGTTAACACATACATCCAGCTTCTCACATCCATAGAAAGCTGAGTGTTCCCAGCCATGTCATTTTACACAAACTCATCCAGCTTCTGATCCTCAGGTTCATTTCACCATTGAACTCCAAACCTGTTTTTTTCAGTCAGTTGTGAGCTATCATGCCACAGCATTCATACATAGTAAGTTTCCTATTGTGCTTTTCCTTTGAAACCTCTGCATAAAGGTTTACTTGATCTATGCTCTGCTCTCTGCATATAAACCAATTTTATCTGCATGTTTTCTATGTTTAAGAAGACTTATGACATGAAAATTAGGGTACTAAACAGGCAATTAGAATTTTCTCTCATGCAGTCCTCTAGTCTGCATCTACAAAGACACACAGATAATTACAGTAGCAAATGTTCTAGACTCAATTAAAAGTAATCTATTAAAACATTTTTCTCAGTTATAGATGTAACAATATATTAATGTGTATTATTTGAAGAAGTACAAATGACTTACAGCTCAAAATAGTTAAATTTAATGCGGGATTTACAGCTAAGTATAGGGTATACTGCAACCAAAAAGAACAGAAAATGACACAAGCTAAGAAATGCTGAGTTTTAAACATCTACTGTTATAGCTGGGGAAAACCGATTATAGGTCAGAATAAATTCTGTGATTCTGATCAAGCAGCTATTCAACACAGACAACTGCTGCTGAAGTCACTGTGGGAGTTTTGTATTCTGAAAGACTTCAAGATGATTCTTTTGAATTTGCCTTTATTTCTTAACATTTCTTTTGCTGAGGCTATCCCACTGGCTTTAAGTGCCTTTATAACATTCAACATATTCAAATTGTAAGCAGTAAGACCAGGAAATAAACAATGAGATGCACCATACAGAAATTCACCACATTCATACCATACATTATAACCATCAGTCAAAATATTACTTCTTCCTATAACTCTTAATGATGTCCATTAACAAAATCTTTCATAAAAGTAATTAGGATTTCATAGAGTCTAACAAATCTGATCTATGTCTGTCCACCTTAGGGACTAAGAACTAACACTGAAGGCTCCTCACAGAAACAAGAAGCAGAGAAGAATAAATAGCATTCTCTTTTTTGGTTCAGGAGATTGTTCAGTAGGAAAAAAAAGTCACAATTTATAGCTATAGAGAAGTACAGAAAGATATATTCACTTTAAAACAATCAGTTAAAAACAGTACTTAAAAGCTATTGAGGAGTCATTATCAATTGGAAATCAGTAAAGATGAGCAATGCATTGGGCTTTCCTCAGAAGAGACCTGAGGTACCTTCTACAGTGTCTGCTCATCTCAGCTTGCACAGAATAACAAGGTTTCCAGTGGTATGTATTGCATCTAATGATGGGTTCAAAATCCGGTGGCAGCATTTTTCAGTTCTTTCTGCAGAGTGTATTAGCACCAGGATGATGAAAAAGAGGTTGCCTTGTCTCACTTTTTGATTTTTATATTTAAACAATCTTCTAGAAGGTTGAGGCTGTGCATGTGAACCACCTCAAGGAACTGCATCTTAGTTTCACATTTTCTGGATAAGTTCAATGCTCCAAAATGGAATGAAGCATTCTGTGGAGCCTGTAGAAGGGATTCCCATGATGAGACTTGGCAGAAGCCACATACCAAGACACTCAGTCTACAGAAAATGGTAGCACATCTGAAGTGTTCACTAAAAGTATATTAGATGTTTAAGCTGTCTTATAGTAACTGTAATGATTGTGCTGCTGCTGGTACTTATCTCTGTCTTAAAAGCTTAATCTTAATCATAAAATTGAGATAGGTGAAGTTAAGTGATATGAATAACTGAGATTCCTTTCTTTTCATTAAATGCATGCAAAAGTTTATCTTTGCAGAATGTCATGATCATAAATTAATTAGCAACTGTGAGAAGATGGGATACTGTTTTAAGTACCATTAATATCTAAAAAATGTGTTTAATAGAATTCTCATTATTCCAAAGTTTACCATACTATTTCAGTATTGTCTCTCCTGAATTTCTAGTCCTTAAATTGGAAGGTGTATCTTATAAATAACTCATAATTTTACTTAAAGAT
>NW_008674388.1:0-39195 GCF_000695815.1 Acanthisitta chloris
GGATCAAATCGTGGCTGTTTTCGTCGTCACTTTCGATCCCCGCACGGGTGGGTGAGAGGCGCCGGGAACGGGTGTTGTGCCGCGCTCGGCGCTGCGGGGACGGAGCGGCCTGTGGGGCCCAACGACCCCGCGATTCCCACCCCGAGCACCGCGAAGGGAGAGGGATAACTTGGGACGGGAGCGTGGAACCGCTGGCACGGGAGGGATGGGTGTTGTTGCCTCGGCACAAGGGGTTCGGGTGCGGTGTGTGTCCCGCACGGATTCAGGCCTGGAGGGCACCAACCTGTTAGCAGCGTCTTGAGAGCATCCTCGCGTCTCCCTCCCCGCAGCTATCCGTGACGGATGGTGGTTGTGGCAGGGCCAAAAATGGCAGGCACAAATCGGGCAGGCTCGCAGGGCATGGTCTCCAGCAGCAGCAGCAGCTTGGATGTGTATTTCATGGTGACTAGTGTGTTCAGAGGCTGGACTTTGGTGGGGTGTCTGGAAGTCAGTGCTTTGGAGGAGTGCTGTGGTCCAGGAGGGCAGAAGAGAGGGGCAAGGGAATGTGTTTTCTACTTTGCACTGCCATATTCACCTCCCTCTGTGCTGTTGGACTGTGGGGGTGGATCACTTCTTTTACTGACAGGGGTTATTCATTTCAAATCTGTAAATCAGCATCTCAGAAAACATCTTGACTTTGTTTTCCCAGTCCTACTGCTCTACTGGCATCCATAAAACAGGATGTTATGACACAGATAGGAATTTAACACCTGTCTCACACCTGTGAGCACAGGTACTGCTGTGCTTGGTTAGGGGTCTGTACCTGTGAGCACAGGCACTGCTGTGCTTGCTTAGGGATCTGATGTGAGCACATTCTGTGCTTGCTTAGGGATCTGACATCCTGAGACATGCTGGACCAGCCTGGGGTGCAACAGCAAGAGTTGCAAGTTAGCTGAAAGACTTGAATCTGAAAAGTTCAGGAAGCAGCTTGGGAGATTCAGGAGCCTATTTGCATGCAGATGTGGGAGTGAGCTCCTCTTTCCTCTGTAGACAGGCACTTCCTTAGCAAATCCATAGCAAAAGTCTTAGGGATCTGACATCCTGAGACATGCTGGACCAGCCTGGGGTGCAACAGCAAGAGTTGCAAGTTAGCTGAAAGACTTGAATCTGAAAAGTTCAGGAAGCAGCTTGGGAGATTCAGGAGCCTATTTGCATGCAGATGTGGGAGTGAGCTCCTCTTTCCTCTGTAGACAGGCACTTCCTTAGCAAATCCATAGCAAAAGTACTAGAGACAGGAAAGAGCTCTGTAAAGCATAGTGAGGTTCTTCAGTGGAAGGAGGAGGTAACTGACATCATGCTCAGAAGAGGGCCCTGACAGTAAAGACTGAATGTCAGTCTTGAACTGAAAAATCCCAAGGAAGTAGTGAAGAGAATGGAGCCCCAGGTGTGATGTGCTGTCAGAAATGCACACTGTGAGACAGCATGGCTGATGTGTCCAGGCACACCAAAGGGCTTTTGAGAAGTTACCCCTTTCATAGTGCACCAGACAGAAGTGTCTTCAGTCTAGATGTTGGAGGTTCTTGACTTATCAAAATCCAAAATGAGATTTGATGTAATCTTTCCAAGGGGAGGTGGAAAGGGGAGGTGTTTCTCATAAGTATCCAAAACATGAAAGAGTCTGGTTGACTGCAGCAACAGTCTTTCAATCGGAGAGCATATGCGTTCTACGAAATGGTGAGATTTTCTTGGTTGGCAGAAAGCTGAGCTTTCTTAGGAGTTTGTCTGAACCAGCTGTTGCTTTGAATGAAGTCCAGAGAAAGTTGGGAAACAGCTCTTCTCACATCTGATGTGCAGTTAATGCTGGGTGTCATCAGCCTTGGATTAGTCTCTCAAGCCCAGGAAGATTCAGCCTCCTGCTGCTACTCAGCATGGATGATGAAATATAAGGAGCATGATAGGACTGTGAGGAACACATCAACAAATGTCAGCCTCCACAAGTGGAGAGCAAAGTGCTCTCTGGAGGATGTGGACTTGGAAAACAGATCTTGAAGTTGCAGTGGTGTGAACTTGCTAGGGTCAGAAAGAGGTTATGGGAATTGCTGAGTCCACATCAGATGGTGTGAAGGATTTCTGTAACGTTCATCAGGGTGTCTGGTCCTTCTGTGTGACCTAAAGGAAGTCATCCTCCAGTTGAGAGTCTGAGCTGGAAATCTGCTTGATCCTGCCTAGGAGTAGCACAGCAGACCTCTTTTGGCAGCTTGCTGAGGCATATGAAAGGCAGAAATTCTGGTGGTGGCTTGGCAGGTTGTTATGCTAGGGAATGTCTACTCAATTACAGGCAAGAATTGGGTGAGATGTTTTACTGTATAGGGATGAAGTGATAACTATGCTAATAAAGAACATAACACCTCCTAAAGTTAGAAGGGCTTGAAGCAGAGGAGCTCAGTGTGCAGCAGTTGCACGTGATGAGTTCACGAAGGGAGGTGACAGGGGTGCCAGGTCACTGTTGCAGTTCCAGTGTCCCTGTGGCTCTGTCAGTGCTTGTGTGAGTGAACATAAGAGCCAGAAGCAGCTTCTAAATCAGTGGTGCTGTCCTCAGCTCCAGGTGAACCTTGTAGCAAGGAACTCTCTTCACTGCTATTGGGGTGGAGATGGGAACAGTCAACTTTGTGGAGGTCCCACACAGTCTGTTGGTTGTGGGAGTAATGGAGAGAGACAAGGAGGGAAGTAATCCATTTTGCACCAGTGAACATGCAAATATTCCAGTTTTCTGTCCCACATGTCTTCCATGCAGGAAACAGAACCACTGTTATGGCTTGCTAACACTTTGTGCTTCTCCTGTCCTGGCACACACTGCACAGCTGGGGACCCTAAAGTTCGTGGAAAACATCTAATTTGAGGAGGGCCAGGTGATGACCACCAAATGCTGGTGCCAGCTTAATTTCTATACAGATGTGAAAATCCAGTGGAAAGCAAATACAAGAGAAGCAGAAGAGCATCCTTAACTTTGCACACCAGAAACTGATTGCTGGTTTTGACATGACCTGACCTGACCCGAAGCTGGGAGATAACTCCCAAGAGATCAGATCTGCAGATCTGATTCTCAGCGAAGTCCCTTGCCTGCTCCCTAACGCTGGGTGACTCTCACTTGGAAAGTTTCCTGTGTGCACGAGAGCTGCTTTCTCCATGGGGAAGGGCAGTGCTTCCTGTTTTTCTACTACACTGCTCCCTCCTCGGGTTCCTCAGGCAGGCTGGCAGTCGCTATCTCTTCTGGGTTAAGTCTCTCCTTTGTTTGCTCTACTGTTTGGCCAGACTGACTTTCTTATTTATCTCTGCCTTTGTTCTCCAACTGCCACGTCACCTGTGTGCTCATGGGACAAGGTGGCGTGAGGAGCGGCCGGAGCACAGGTGCAGTTGCTTCTGACAGAGCCCACGTTTTTCCCTATTTATTTTTTTCAAATAGCTGCATGATATGTGAGTTGGTTTTGTGGTCACGTGTAGGGTAAAGATCTATTTCAGAGTGTCCATTCCTTATTACTGCTGCAGAACAGAGCCATGTCCACTTCAGCACCTCTGGAGTGGATATGATACCTGACAGTGGTGTTTGTGACTGAACTCCACAAAGTCAGACGGTTTCCTTTGCTCTTGATGGCACTTGGCACATCGATCTGTTAATCTATAGGCAGTGACCAGTATGTGATCCTCTGTGGCGCAAGGCTTAAAAGCGGATCTGGCCTTGACCACGATTTTGTGGTTAAGAGACAGCAGTCTCAAGAGTTGACTTCCTCACTCTTTCAAGGAAGGGTCTTGTGCCTTTAAAAAGAGAACCAAACCCACACACACAAAACCCCAAACAACAGAAGCCAACATCTATATATAATATGCAAAACCTACAGGGGACCGCGCAGGCTGACATGATGTCACTGGCTTTCCCTGCCAGCCTTTCACACGGCCCAGAGGCGAAACTCTTCACAGCAGAGCTCTGTGATTTCGCGTGTGATTGCACAGAGCTGCGCTCGGGGTCACGCGGCTGCTGCTGCTCCCCAGCCAGCCCAGCTCTGCGGGAGAGGTCTGCTTCTGGACTAGAAGTGGTTAGTTGGATGCAAAACTCCTCCTGTTGCCATGCCTAATGCTCTTGTGGTGGTTTTTTTTTTGAAGGCCTTGCCAGGCAGGGCTGGGGGAGGTCTGCTGAATACAGCATCAATGTGAGAAGAAAAATAGCCTATTTAAATGTCAGTAGCTGAGCCCAATTCCTGTGTGAGAGTGCATGCATATACTTGTGCAGGATGAGTAATAACACACAGACAGGCTTCAGAAATGAGGCCTCATATTTAAACACCTCCAAGAGTCTCAGCTGAGTGTAAGGCCCTTCCAAATGTATGCTGTCTTGTGCAAGCACAGCTGGGATGCTCATCCCAAGGGGCAGGGGGAGGACTGTGTGCATCAGTTATTGCATTATACTGAAGAATGTTTGTCTGCCTTGGTTTTAAAACTAAGACACATTGCTTCAAATGGTGTTGCTGTGGGCAGACTCAGGGAGCAGAAACTCAGTGGGTAAAGCTGGAGCACAGCTCAGTGCAGTGGGAGGTGAGGTCCAGGTGAGCGGGTTAGGCTCCAAAGTGCCGGCGTGGGAAAGCGTCGAATTCGCCCTTTTTTTGGCCGTGGTAAACTTGCTGCTGGACATTTTGTGACTTGTCTGATATCTGTTCCAGGATCAGGCTCCTCAGGTGGCCTTTTCCCCTGAAAAACTGCATGCTTTCTGGCTGGCTTGGCAGGTGACAGATGTTTGCTAATCTCGATCTAGCTTGTAATTTATGTGCTTTTTTGTTTGGTTATTCTAACATGCACACATTGCAGTATGTGGATCACCTCAGCCTTTATAAACTTCAGCTAACTCCTCTTTTCCTAAAGAAAATATGAGAGATTTCAGGGAAGTAGTTATGACTGGGGTGATGGCTTAGGGGTTCCTGTTTGACCAGCCCTACCAAGCACAGCCCAAGGTCAGTATTGGTGGTGATACGAGCTATCACAGAAACTCACTCTAAAGAGCAGCAGTCTATGCTTTGAGTTCTTTCTGTCTCAGATACTCATGTAGACCAAAGCTTATCCATTGTCAGGTAAAATTATAGCTGCTCTGTGATTAAACTTCTAAAGTATAAACCCACAAAATAGCACGAGCTTCAGAAAAGGGCCAGTAAGTCCTGCAATATCTCTGTGTTGTGCTACAAGGAACATTTGTGAGAGATGTGTGGAGTAACTGTCTGTGACAATTTGGGAATTCAGGAGTTGTGTTAGGGCACTGTACTGGCCACCCCAGTGTTATAAAAGCAACAACTTGCTGTTGATGGTGTTTGTGCTTTAGAAATGATTACTGTATTAAGCTTACCCAAATAAATTTGCTTCCCTGCAGGCAACATGGTGGAGTGGTGTTTGCCCCAAGATATTGATTTGGAAGGTGTGGAATTCAAATCCATGGCAAGTGGGTCCCACAAAATCCAGTCAGATTTCATGTGAGTATGGCTGAGTGGCTTACTTATTCCTTTTTTCAGTTGTACATCTATACCACCATCCCTCAATTCAGAACAGGCAAGAAAAATACCATCTAGGAAGTTAAGTTACTGCATGAAGGTGCTGCTAAACTGTTTCTAGCTGAGCCAAAGATACTTCTCAAATACTTTTCAGCATCATTATCAAGTATCAGGGATCTGCAGTAGGACAGCTCTGGCTGTGGAGACCAGCTGCTGAATGGGGCAGGCCAGCTTCTCAGTGCTGTGCAAATTTTGATGCATATTGGACAAATTATACTGCACTGCCACTGTTGGGACTGTCAGCAGAGGCCTAGGGAGAAGGGGAAATAATGGCAGATCTGAAATGGGAGGGATTCTGCAGGAACAGGGCTTAGAAAAAGGTTCTTAATTCCACTAGTGCTTTTGGATCCTTTAAGTGTTGTGACAAACAGTTCTTGTTCACTTTCTCTGCTAGCTCTTTCCTTCAGTGGAGACATAAGTTAGGAGTTTTCTGCTTTTTGCTAACCCAGTGTTGCAATGCAGCACTGTTTCGCAATGAACTGCAGTTTCACAA
The DNA here is from genome assembly GCF_000695815.1 of Acanthisitta chloris. Classification (NCBI taxonomy): domain Eukaryota; kingdom Metazoa; phylum Chordata; class Aves; order Passeriformes; family Acanthisittidae; genus Acanthisitta; species Acanthisitta chloris. The sequence continues at coordinate 6,061 of NW_008674388.1, forward strand.
TTCCTTTTGGTCAGGAGTAGCAGTTACTTTCTCAAAGGTAGGTGAACTGAACTGCAGTCAGCTAGAGTGTGCTTCAACTTACTGGCACCCAAAATATGACTAGGTAGCTAGACTGTACTCAGGACTTCTACCTTGGAGGAAGGGCACTGTGCTCACTGAGTTATGCATCCTCTGTCTTCTTTCGAAGTTATTTCCATACCTGCACTCCTTACCAGCCTGTGATGTGGCTGGTAGGGGCTTTAATGGGAACTCCTAGAAACTCTTGCCTTAAATGTCCTGTCTTGTTCCCGAGGAGACTGAGGCACCCAAGGCCTGTCCTCAGCCCCTGATAGCAGGGTGGGACTTGAGGGGGTTCCTTAAAGAAGAAACTCTTCTCAAATTGGTATTTTTAGCAGTCAGTTACCTTTCTTTCTTCCTTTTTCCTCTTTTTAACATTAATGCTCCTGTCAAATGTTTGTCCCCAGTTATTTCCGGAAGGGGCTGTGTTTTGGCCTGGCCTGTTTTGCCAACATGCCTGTGGAGAGTGAGTTAGAGCGTGGTGCCCGCATGAAGTCTGTGGGGATCCTCTCCCCTTCCTACACCCTGCTGTATAGGTACATGCACTTCCTGGAGAACCAGGTCAGGTAAGTTCCCTTGGGAATGGGACTGGCCACTCCCCACCTGGGAGAGGTAATGTTGCCTCTGTGGAGAGCAGTTATAGGCGTGAGTGAGAATTTGGCTACGACTCTGTGCTGTGATTTCCTTGAATGGCCATTTCTCCAGAAAGTGTCACAGTTCCACAACGTGAAGGAGACAAGAAACTTATTATCCTTGCTAACAGGCTAGTCAAACGCTATCCAAACTCTACTTACTTTGTGCAGACTTATGTGTCACAGGAAGAGTTGAGAGGAAAAGAAGTTCTTCTTTTCTCCTTCTGAAAACCATATTAATTAGGGCTTGGAAAAGGCTTCCAAACCTACAAGTGATCCTGGCCAGGTGTGTGCTTCAGCTGTGTTGAGTGGATCTTGCAGAGAAAATGGTGACAGTAGAAAACTGTTCCCACCTGAGTGTATTTAAAACAGGATCAGGACTATGCATATACCAGCTTGCTGCCTGCTGCAGTCCTGACCATGTTCTCTGGCTGCACTGCAAGCTGCTGTTAGTCCTGACGCTTCATCTGCACTCCTGGACAGATTTGTGCAGCTGAGGCACCCAGGACCCCTTTTAGCTGGAGAGCAGATGTTGGCTGGAGGCAAGATGCTAAATAAATAATCCCTGAATAGCCTGGAGATGCCACAGATCTCCCCCCTTTCCTTTCCTTTCCAGACACCAGTTGGAGATGCCAGGGCACTACTCCCATCTGGAGGCGTTCTATGATGACAAGAAAGGAGTTCTCCCTGATGGCAAAGGCACTCCCAGCTCTCAGCAACCTGTCCACTGGCTGCCTTCCATCCACAGATACATGTACCCAGAGATGAAGGTGAGGCTTGCAGACACGGGCAGTGCTGCTGCTCTTGCTGGTGTCTCGTACTTTACGTAAGCAGTCACTCCTGCGCTTTGTAGGCTGCTTTAGATAAGGTTTTGTTACTTGGACTGTTACAAGCTGTGTGCTGGTCTTGCTCCCGCATTTAGACTTAGCATCTGTGCACGTGTCCCTGTTTCACCTCTGAGCTGTTTTCTTCCCTTTTCCTCCACCTGCAGATCACACACCCTGCTGGCTGCATGTCTCAGTTCATCAAATTCTTCGGCGAGCAGATCCTTGTCCTCTGGAAGTTTGCCCTGCTGCGCAAGCGCATATTGATATTTTCACCACCTCCAGTTGGAGTTGTCTGCTATAGAGGTATGTTTCCAGGGACACCACAGAGCTCTCATCTAGTAGGCTGAAGCATTGCAGAAATGCCTGCAGGTACTGAGAGGATAGACATCATGCAGGTCTTCAAAATCCATTGCGACCGTTCCTTGTGAAGGTTCCATTTGGTCTGCATTTACGTGTTTCCTACAAAATGCTTCTCCTCAGGCCTCTTGGGCAAGGACATACCTCACACTGTCAAACAGTTCCTGTCAGCACAGGACAATGAGAGCACTGACTGAATGTGTTGAATCTAGAACATGGGATTCCTATGGGAGAACTGATTATTTCCTCTCCAAAACAAGATGTTACCACTTGAGAAATTCTGATGTTCAGGGGCATTTCAGAGCTCTAACCCTTGTTTTCATTAAAGTGTGTGGGAGAACTGGGTAAGTGGGTTCAGAATGCCCTTGAGGGAAAACCAAAAGCATCTCAGGATATACTTCTCTTGTCCCGCAGTGTATTGCTGCTGTTGCCTTGCAAATGTTTCTCTGCCTGGTCTTGGAGGGACTGTCCCAGAGTCCAAACCATTCTTCTATGTGAATGTGGCAGACATAGAAATGCTGGAGACAGAAGTATCATACGTGGCCTGTAAGTATGACGGATTAGGTGTGACGTTTTTAACCTCAGGCTGCAAAATGTCATGAGACACCAGACTGGAATAAAGCTGATGAGGAATAGGATGTGCGTGGAATGACTAACTATGAAAGCAGGAGGGAACAGTTGGTCTGCTGGGAAAGCAGCGTGCTGCTCTGAAAATCTTCTCTGCTTTTGGCAGGTACAACAGAAAAGATCTTTGAGCAGAAACGGGATCTCTATGATGTCTATGTGGACAACCAGAACGTGAAGACGCATCATGAGCATCTGCAGCCACTCCTGAAAATTAACAATGCTGACAAGGAGAAGTACCGACGGCTCAATGACCAGAGGTAACAAGAGACATCTGGGTGGTCCTGGTCCTGATAGGAGAGTAGTCTGGCATGGGATAATGAGGACACTGCTCCTTTGTACTTTCCTAGTGATAGTATTTTCAAAGTATCCCTATGCTTCAGCTCAACTCTTGGAGGTTCTGGTCTTCTCATAATGCTTTGAGGTTCACTGTAGGTATGTGCTAATCATCTGTCTCCCTTCTCTCAGGCAGATGTTAATGTATTCTCAAGAAGTGGGTGAGGATTGCAGCTCCTGTGAAGAGGACCTTTTCATCTTGTGAGTGGCTACCTCTAATACTTAGTTGGTCACTGTTAGGTTTAGGGAGCTTCTTGCACTGATTTCATGTTGCACTGGTTTGGCATATTATGAAACATCATATTTAACATAATTCCATAGTCAGCTTTCTTCCTCTAGTGTCCCAAAACCAAACTGGCTCTTCCTCTTCAGACAATATTCATTTTGGGAAACCAAATGCAGATGTACTAGTATCCACTGCAGTCTCTTAAGTGCTGGGAGGGAGAAGTGAATTTTAAATGCACAATTAGAAACGCAAGAATCCTCTCCCATTTTTTAAAACTCAAGCACTATAGGACTTTTCTTGCCAGACATTTGGCTCAGGAAAGGGCAGTGTCCTTGGGAATCAGGCACTGGGCCATGCTGGGGGCAGTACAGCATGGAGATAAGACCTGCATGTGAAGGATTGCCCCGTTGATGTGGTTCGCTTTATACCTGGCAAACAGAGGAACCAGAGCCGAGTGTAGAGTAGGAGGTACAGAATTAGATGAAAACCACACATCTACCACCTCGGAAGCCCTTCACTGCCTGTTGCTATTCAGTCTACCACCTCTGAAGCCCTTCACTGCCTGTTGCTATTCACAGTCTGCAGCAGGTGAAAAGTAATGGGATGAAACTGTGTGAAGGGCTGACAGGGCAGAGCTCTGATTGTTGAGCTGCACAGATGTAGCCAGAGCTCTTTCTGCATAGCCTTGCATGTTTCTAGAAAAGCAGTAGGTAATAAGTAGCTCACTGGTGTGTTCTGTGCCAGTAAATGCAGAATGTATTTACCCAGTGGCTTGCTAGATGGATGGCAACACTGCTTCCTCCTTCACGTTACGTGAGATTAGGTCTGAGGTACCCACTTGGTGACCACAAAGTACACCTTAGCTTATAATGTGGCTTGCTTCTGAGGGGTTCTCATAAACCAGACAGCCAGAAGCACCACTGCAAATTAGAAGGCACTGCTGTTATCTCTGTTTATTCTGGACCATCCATAGGGTGAATGGAAAACTACAGCATCACCTGAGAAGGTGGGATCTCTGGTTAAAGGGAGCTAAATGCAGTTTGGGGCCTGTCTGGTAGACATCCTATCATTCTGGAGGTCCAAGGCTAACACCTTCACTGTCTTTATCCTATAGGTTTTTCATGGAGCAGAACAATCGCATATTTCAGACACTGATGGAGGTGTCAGCCAGCCAGGACAAGACACTGACAGCTGACCATGCACGGGGCATGGGCCTGGATCCCCAAGGAGATCGAAGTTTCCTTATGGACCTGCTGGAAGTGTATGGCATTGATGTTATGCTGGTCATTGACAACCCCTGCTGCACTTAAACCAAGGGCGAGAGAGATGGGGAGCAAAGATCACTTTTTAAAGACTACCAGACATTGCTTAGGAGGATCACTGGAACTCACCACAGCCACAGTTATTTAATAACTTTATATGGAGAGTATTTATAATCTTGAAACAAAATGTGATTTTATTTTCTCCCCCTCAACTTCCCAGTGAGTACCTGCTCTAGGGGGTCTTTTTGTCTTCCTTTCATTTGTATTTTTTTTTTGTTTTGTTTAGCTAGGACCAGTGGCACCTTTGCACCAATTCTCACTGTTGCCAGTGATTAGCTAGGTTTTGGCCTAGCTTGGATACCTGAAGGCTGAAGACTTCAGGAAAGCACTTTGTCTGATGACAACCAATGTGAAATGCTATAGCTGAGCTTTCAGACTTGACTGAAAAACTCTCCTATCAAGTCCCCCTTCCATTTGGGGACTGAAGAGAGCCTCAGTACAGGCTGTTGGTGGCCAAGTCTCATAAGTACATCCTACCAAGTTTATTGGTGGGGACAGTTAAACCAATGATAAAAACCAGGACTCCTTTAAGCACTCTTCATCCAACTTTGAGCAGCTGAATTGGAATAAAGCCACCCTTCCTCGTCGATGGCAGAAGCAAATTTGGGATTGGGGGTGCTACAGGATCTTATGACTTTGCTTACCAGAGCAGCATGGTTTCACTTCCAGCATCTGAGGTGGTAGAAACTGGCAGAGACTGTACCTACCTATCTCATAGCTGGAGAAATGCACCATCACAACTTAATCCATCCTACCACTGGTTTTCAGTTGCATCACACCTGCTGCTTTGATTTAAAATCTTCAAACCAGCAAGATGGTCTCCCGTTTAACAGGGACCAACATCACTGAGCCACTTTGTAGTCACTGTTTTCCAGCCTCAGCCAGTGGAGCTGGGCTGGATTTGGTAGAATAAGTATGCTTTAACTAATGTCACTAGTCCTTCCTTTGTAACTGATGGTACTTGTCACTCCTTTGCTTTAGCATTGTCTGCTGGTCCTCCTTTTGTTGAGTCTTCAGCACTGCCTGCTGCTAGCCTTGGCTTTCAGTGTGAGACAGAGAGCAGTATGTGACCTTCCAGCTGGAACAGCTTCACAGTTTGCAGGAGGTTCCCTTGGAGTTTGGTGTTCGTAACTGGCACAGCTGCTAGAAGCAATGTCTAACAGCAAGTCTTTCTTTTTCCTGGGCAAGAGCTGTAGAACTAGATGAACAGTGTTTTATTATGGTATGGAAAGCACAGGATTCAGTTCATGAAGGACCAGTCATTACCTCCAGGAAGGCTATCTCAGTAAAGAGCAATCCCTTTGCCATGCAAAATCCAAGCATGGTACTGTGGGTTCTAGGTGCGACATGACTGCTTTGCCCCAAATCCTTCAGCCAGTAGTAGCATCACCTTTAAGCCAACTGTTCTTCCTGAACTGTGGCTACAGCTAATTAGTTGCTGCTCCTATCATAGACTTGAGCACCCGTGGAGGCTTTCTGTGGTTTGTGGAAATGCACACTGAAGCTGATGTCTCTATTTACCTTGGCATTTTATAGGCTGAGACAGCCTGAACCACCAGTCTCACCCACTTTAAAGCAGGCGAGCACCTTTTTAAAACAGGTAATAAAACAGGAAGCAAATGTACTCCAAGTAGACCCTCTGTGAATTGTCTCCCCCTGGAAAGGAGGAGGTTGGCATGTCCTGTTTTTCCTTGAAGGCTGTCTGCAGCAAATGGGTAGTTCTGCTAGCTGTGGGTTCAGAGTTTTAGTGAGGTGTGGGACCAGGGGCCTCACAAGGCTTATTGCACAGTTCATTGGTTTGAGCTTCAGCATATTATGTTCCTGTGATCTCCCTGTCACTTCCCTGAAAATTTTCAGGGCTTTGGATGTTTTTGTACAGAACAAAACAAGCTGCTGCTTGTATTGCCAATTGCTCACAACTGGAACATCATCATCCTTAGAAGGCTGGGGGGGGGAAATGGATAAAGAGGTAAAACCAGCTATCACTTAATGGAAAGATCACTCTTTTCCTGAAGAAATGGCTTTGTTTTTTGAATTGACACCTGAAGTATAAAAGTGACCCATGATCTCCCCTAACTTCCCCTTTAGTTTTAAGGTGCTGATGATCCCTGAGGAATTGGAGTTGGCATTGCATTGCTGTCACTTCCTTCCTACAAAAGAAAGGAACTGAAACTAATCTCTAGCAATTTTTCCTCTCACATTCTTGAAGGTTTGCTACATAGTTTAGTTGTGGTCAGCTGTTAATGACTTTCGGTTCTCTTCCTCAGTAGTTATTTTGCTAAATTAAACAGAAACCCCTTTAATCTATTGTTGAACTTTTACCACCTCTGCAGCCAGAGGCTTTCTAACACCCTGCATCAGAGCACTCTGCTCACAGGCTGTTAGAACATGGGCTAGTGGACAGCACTGCTAGAGCCCACTGAGCAGAACCTCCTGAAATTACTATTTGACATTTATTAAACCTCTGCTTTCCAGAAATTAGATCTTGTTAGCAGTAGTCTGGGTGCAGAAGCATCAGAACAAGCAGATTACTGTAGAAGTGGCATCCATGCTACACCCAGCTGGATAGCTGCAGCCTATTTTGCTCTTCCTTGTAATTTCACTTCTCTACAGCCTCTCTTGGCAGGTGACTGCTACAAAAGTCAGGAAGGTGCTTGACAGAAAACAGAACAAAAAGACTTCTCTCTCCTAACCTTTCCTTATTTGGTTTGCTGCAAAACTGCTTCCCACCTGCACACTCATTTTCTAAAAGACACTGCTGTTATTGTTGTCACATATGGAAAATCCTTGATAAATGGGTTCATAATACAAACAAAGGGTTACAGCTTGGGACCTGAAGGCCTGTTCATCAGGCTTGTTTTGTGTGGAACCAGTTTAACTGAGTCATCTTTCCAGGAGATAACATAATTCAAGGTAAAACAGTTAAGTGCAGACATTTAAAATCTGCTCCTCGGCACTCAGTAGTTGCTTTGTTGAATACTAGCAGCTGGAAGGGAGACAGTTCCTTGGTGTATTTTGAATTAAAAGAGGGAAGTGTGGCATAATGTAGGATACTGCTGATTACTACGAAATCCTCTTCTCCATTTGAAGTACTTTGCCTTTACAGTGGTGCCTTTAGTCTCTTTGGGGTAATGCCTTTGGTCAGGTGCTGTGATCAGAGCCCAGGCTGAATGGTGTATATCCCGTGCCCTGGCAGACAGTCCAGTGTGTTCCTCTCCAAAACTCAAGTCGTTGTATAGCCATTGCAGGTTCTCAGCTGATACTGTCTTGAGTCTGAACAGGAGCACAAGAGCTTCATAACTGCATCTTAACTTGCACTAGAAATGTATAATCAAGCAATGAATTATTACTACTTGTACTATCTGGATTCAAGGGTAAAGCTCGGGAGAGAAATAAAAGCTAAGTTTTCAATCTGAACAAGGGACACCATGCCAGACATTTAAATCATCCAAAAGTCTTCTTACTCCAAGGTTAGGCCAAGCTGCATAGAGCTAAGCACAGCTGAGAACTATAATGGATACTAGAGAAAGGCACTTTATGGAATTAGAATTCACATTCTTATAGACATGCTACTACCTTCTTTTCTAGTATATATGGAGTAATTACTGCCATATGTCTTAATGCTATTGTCTGTCATATGAGGTCAGCTCACCTGTCCAGCATCCTTAGAGGCAGATGTCACCTTTTCAAGAGGAAGCAGCTCACTGGTTGTTCTGCAAAGCAGTGGTATGGTGGTATTTCCTCCCCTAAGAACTGTCAGAGTTAATGGGCAAAAAGCTTGGAGTAGCTGTGACCCTCTGGGTGGCAGACCGTGCAAGGGACAGGCAGGCTTTGCTCTGGGAGGTGGAAAGGGAGGGGTTTCTGCAGCAGCAGGGCAAGAGCACTCATCTGTCCTAATGCCAAAGTCCAGGTATGGAGCATGCACACTAACCAAAACTCTCATCCTAGCCATTACTTCTGAGTTAGTTGCTGTCTTCCTTCCACGTCCTCAAAGCCAGTAGTGTAGTGATTAGACAGCATAAATGTCTTTCCTGAGGGACTGGAATGTACTGACTTAACAGTGGAGCTGTCTGTCTAAAACAGAGGATGCTAAATGCCTGTGACCCAGGATTTCAGGTCTTGGTTAATGCAACATGCCATTCAAATGGGAATGTTTAACTGTGGTCAAAATAAACAGGTGCCTTGGGCTGGTCCATCATTAGGTTGTTATCCTTCCTTTTTATTTATGTCACAGTATTTTAAGCCCTTCTAGAAAGGATTGGAAATTGAAGCCAGGATAAGTGTTTCCATGAGTGGCACCTAAGATTCTACTTCTTCCTGTCTTGAAGTATATAGAAAGGAAGGTTTTTTTGTGTTACTGTTAAGACAGAAACACGAAAACTCAGTCTATTTCTCAACACTGTAGATGGCAGGTTCAGCCCCTGCTTGTCTGCCTCACACCTCTTCTCTGGATGTTGCCATTCAGAGTCTAGAACCACACCACACTGGAAGAACTCTGAACTGCAGAAGAAGGAGAATTACTTGAATGGTATTTACACAAGCTACTCAACTTATGCTGATATGAATATTTATATATCAGCCTGTGTCTTAGATGATGCTTGGTACTTTAACACCAGAACAGCATTAACAATACCAATTCTGGAGGGAGCTCAAGCAAGGAATCCCATTGCAGTGGGAGCTGTGCAGCTGATGCTATGGAAGAGAACGAGTTGTTTTCCCTGTAAAATGGTACAGATGAACAAGGAGTGAGTTTTCATCTCCCCCTTGCAGCAGGCTGGGTTCTAACAGCTCTGATGGTGTTTGCATCTTGCAGATGTGTGGTTGCTCCCATAGGCCTGTGGCTCTGTAGAGAAACTGCTTACTAAAAACATGGGTATTTTTTAATACAATTAAAGCTTACCTTTTTGAAACGGCTGCTGCTTTGTCTTTCCTGCCACTCGAGAAAAAACCACATTGCTGATTTTATTACAGAAATATCAGCTTGAGGGAAAACTCTATTGGTGAGAACTGCCCTGACTATGAATGAGGCAGTGGCTGAAGAGTAACGTTCCAGGTGTCTCTGTGGCAAGCAAAAAGAGCAGAGCACAGCCAACACGTTCCTTGGATAATGACCCAGGTGTCCCCTGGGCACTCTTAATTCCTGCAAATCAAAGGAAAGATAGCACAAAACAGGCCCTATCACCAGCATAAGTGCTAAAAAGAACCTGCAGGCTTCCACTCCCTCAGGTCTTGGTCAAGAATGGTTAGGTTGGAAGGAATTTAAAATGTGATCTAGTTTAGGTAGTTAGTTTGTCTACAGTGTAGTCCAGGAAAGGAGAGCATTTGGTTCCAGCATCATGCAGAAAACCAACCCTACTTCCCCTTTCAAGACATTTTTCCCTAAGAAGTCTCCAGCAGAGGATGCTGTCGGAGCAGCACACAGCCAGGACACAGTTCCTTAACAAAGCTGCTGGAAGTCAATCCACTGATGTCCTTATTTTGATTACAGCAAAGAGTCAACAGATGAACTTAGACTAGATCACAAGGACTACAGACAAGCACAGTCACATTAGAAAAATAAGGAACGATTTTTTTCTTCCAGCAAGGAAAAATCATGTGAATTTTATAAGAAGGGCAACAGATAACCTTGCCTAAGTCAGTAATATTTCCTTTCAGCAATTAAAGCAATAAACAAAAGCTCAGAAAAGCAAGAAAACCAATTGTGGTACTGAGGCTCAAGGGGATGTAAGCTGCATAAGGAGTGGTGAGCACTGTTTACATGAGAGAAGAGCAACCAGACACAATGAATAATAAAAGTTATTTGGATGCCCTTATTTGTGTTACACTACTACAGGAATAAAAGGACTACTTACAAAAAAGACTCATTCAACTTGTTAAGAGAGTCTTTCCACACTTACTTCATACAGCTTTGGGTCAACAATGTTTTCCAATTTGCTTCTGTGTAATATATGTAAACTTGATCAAAGGAATATATTTCTACTATATTATTACTGCAACTCTGTGCTGTTAGATCTGGCAAGATGAAAAAAATTGACATAAATATCCAGATACATACAGGGAATTTTTTAACTTGCTCTGAAGCTTTGGATCACTGATCTCTGATTTGTTTTGTGACAGAGTAGATAACCAACCCCCTATTTTAATGTAGCAATTCCAACACTTCATAGAATTCCTTAACATTACTCCCCCCAAAAGATTTTTTTTCCAAGATCCCAGGTTCTGCCAGATTTATAGATGGGTAAAGTAGACCTAAACTCTCAGAACACAAGGACAAGTGTGCTTTCTTTTACTTTAATATACAATTGCATTCAAACAGTAGCATCTGGCACACAGCACTCAGCCTGCAGTGCTGTAAATGGAACACTGATGACTTCTCAGAGTGGGGGGAAGAAAAAGATGCCATCAAGTCAACATGCATTTCTCAGAATTTTCATTTGCATTTTTAACCCCTTTGAGACCAGCCAAATCATCCACTTCCAATGGAAGTACATTGTGCATAAAAATGGCCAAAAGGCTTATTAGTCTGGTGGGGTTAATGAAGTTAGTGAGGTCTCATGCACCTTGAAGAGACCCTGGTAAGAGTGGTAAACACTTTGCCATGAATTCTCATTGTACTGCTGCCTGGAGCATCTGCTCTCTCACTCTGGGGTCACAGAAGAACCGAAGTTTCCGGGGCAATAGCTTCACCTCCACGGGCATCGCTTCGTACTCCTCGTTGTCAATGCCAAAGGATCCCTCAGTGCCCTGTGTGCAGCAACAGCAAAACATCAAACCTCTTATTGCAGCAATGCTGGGACCTGATTTTACTGAGAGACTGCAGCTGAGTCTCAGCCAAGGCGATCCTCTCCCATTTGCCCTCCACACCACAGGCAGAGCTATCCTTCACTGCACCTAATATATTAAGAGTCTGTTGCATAAGATGTTACCTCACTTTGTTGCTAATTAGTGATAATTAAATGCTAGGAAGCTTTAATGATCCACATTGTTTATACTGAAGGATTCTTTGCTATTGGAACTACAATTACATGCACTTAGATCTTGGGCTGCCAGTGGTGACACAAGCTAATCTGCAGAAGTGCCTGCTAAGTAACTCCTATTAAATCCATGTTACAAACCCCTTTTGGTATTGTTTCACTATATTGATCTGAAACATGAGATGCAAAGTAATTCACCGGTCCGGAATTACTCAGCAGAAGAATTTTCTTAAGTGTTTTCTTTAGTGCTGATAAAGTCACCAGTGAGTAAAACCATTCATCAAAATGGCACTGACTTCACCTGAAACTCAATGACTGCTTTGCACACACTCAGCTCAAGGGAGGGCTGTTATGTGGATACTCCAACTAGCTCCAAGTGACCAGAACAGCACAGATTACAGAAACTAGTTTAGGTTCTGGAAGTCAGAGGTACAGCAAAGTAGTGCACCTGGATCAATGTACTCTGCTTCTCTGCAAAGCCAGTGAGACTCATCTGAGCTGCCTCTGGTTCCTTCATCAGAGCTAGGTCATGGAGCCAAACAGCACTGCTGTGTGCCATGCACACATGTTCTGAAAAGTCTTAGCAGCAGATGCAGCATGAACAGCTCATCTTACACCACAACCCTTACTGAAAGCTCAGCTGTACTTAGCCCAGCACTCCAAAGTATTCTTTCAGAATCACAAAACTGCCATGGTATGAATTCAATGCAAGGAAGTTGGCTAACCATGAAATCACAATTCATGATTTTCACTTAGTTAGCAACAGATTTTTTCAACCTTTTGGCACATTCTATTCTCCCTTAATATAAAATTATTTTGCCAAATGATCGATCACTTGAAGATAGAAATTATCTATGAGATTGATTTCATGTCCTTGTTAAAGAAGAAACTGTCCTCCCCAGAGCTGTGGTAACAGCCTCTTCTTTCGCAGAGGCAGGAAAAGGTGAATCTAAATTACACTGGTGGGAACAGTTTTGTCTTCTTTCTCGGCTCATTGATTCAAAGTTTGAGACACTTCCTTATACTGATCTGAGCCCCACTGCCCTGTCTCACCCTCCTTGGTCTCCATAAAGCTTCTAATATTTATCTTCTTCTCTACAGCACAATCCCTTCTAGGGAAAAATACACACATCTTCAATGCTCAGGAGATCTGCATATCACAGAATCACAGTTTGGGTAAGGTTAGAAGGGGTCACAGTGGGTCATCTGGGCCAACCTGTCTGCTCAAGCAGGGTCATCCTAGAGCACGTGGCACAGGACTGCAACCAGATGGCTCTTGAATATCTCCAGTGAGGGAGAATCCACAACCTCTCTGGGCAATCTGTTCCAGTGCATGGTCACTCTCACAGTTAAGAAGTTCTTTCTGATGTTCAGGTGGAACTTCCTGTGCAAATGCAATACACCTGGGTAAAAGACCCTCTACAACCACCACTACTGTCATCATAAAAGATCTGCCCCTATTTACTGGCAGAATGAAGCTCCCTCTCAGGTTTACAGACCACTTGGGGAACTGCAGTATGTATTTCCTGGCCAGGGACTCGCTGCACTGTGGAACTGAATAACTCACTGGAAGTGCAATCGATCTCTCAGATTTGGAGTAGAGATTTCTTACTGTACAGCATCATTGGATACAAGGAAATAAAGTGAGAGAGTTTTCCAGCTCTCTCAGCTTCTCACCTCTGGAAGTTGCAAGATACATCTGCTGGCTTGGATGCACTGACTCCCTTCAGGACACATATGTGGATCACGCATCTTTTGACTTCTGTTCAAACCAAGAGAGAGGTAAGGTAAGGACACATTTCTCAGAAACAGCCTTCTTTAGGCATCACATTTCATTGTGGGCTGGTAAATCACTATGCATTTCATAAACTTAGAGGTTATGTGTATATACAAATATTTGTGGGTTTAACTGTGAGAAAGTAAAATAGCCCTTGCTGCAGTCAATACATATCAGTATGCACTGACAGCCTCCAGCCACCTTCTGCTCTGAGGCTCACTGACTAAATTTGAGCATGTATCACAGTTCTGTGCTTCTCACTTACATGCTGAACTGTACACTTCCTGCAAGTACTACCATTTCCTCGTATCCCATGCACCCACATAACAACCTAAACAACCCTAACCCAAAAAACTGTTAGAATTATATTAGTATCGAACCACTAAATTGCCATCTGAAACCACAAACAAACAACACCCTCACTCTTCTCACATCAACACCACTCAGCATGACGTTTCTTACCAGCTAACTTTATATCGCTCTTGTGAAGAAACACCCCAAACATCATCATTTTATCCACTCCAAATTACATAGCCATGTTTGTTAGTTACTCTCTCTCTTCTGGGTGCCTGTGAGATTCTTATTGATGTATTGTACTTAGAGAAGTGCTGCTTTCTTTCCTACTTCTGTGGATGTCAAATGGGAGCACACAGAAGGCAACTGTTTGTCTTAGAAAGCTGGTGGTGCAAGTGCCATGTTAACTGTCACTAACTTTTCCATGTATTCCGTAGACTGATATGAAAGAAGAGTGTATTTAAATATTGCCCAGGAAAAGAACTCACAAAAACATGTCAGAAACTCCCTCTACACCAAGCCTTCTGTGCCCCGAGGAATGCAAGTGCTTCTTAAAATCCCAGAAAATCCCAGAGAAAGAACATGAGAGGAGAGGGTTGAAACAGGAGATGATAATCAAAGACAAAGGAAGAAAAGCTAAGATACCAAAGGAAAGGGCAGGGAAGGACAGAAGCAATATTAACTGTGGAAAGTTTGGTTTTAATCAAATATGTATATACTAAAAGATTGATGAGTGACTGTGAGGGAATTAAACATCCTCCAGCAATATGAATTATACATCATTGATGGCATGCAATACTGTCAGTTTATACAGTGCTGTACAAACAAGCAGCAAGATTCCCCAATAAAAGTTTAACCTGCTTGGAGTTTAACATACAAGGTCCTATATATGGCACTCTGGTGACCAAGCAGATTTTTTTGGTCAATGAAGGCAAATGAAGCTCTATAGAGATGCAATTCTGGGGTCAAGGTAAGCTCAAAAGAGCCAAGACATGGAACTGAAGACCAGCCAAAGAAGAACCCTGGTAGAAGCAAACAGACACAATTCCACTTGCAGCAATTGCCCCTCCAGTGGCCCAGTAGAAAAGGATGAGAATTCATTTCCATTTGACTCCTCTCTTTACTCAAGACAAGAGAACAAAGTGAAACAGGAATGAGACCAAAAGTCTATCAGCAGCAGTCTCAACTGATTGTTGCATCCCACTCCATATGCTGAATCACAACAATACAGGCAGAGAGAGAATCACAACACCTACTGCAGATAACACACTTTTAACCTAGTTTTCATGTCCAGAAGCAGCCAGTGTTAAATGACTCAGACTAAGACCCCTTACCAAAAAGTCTTCTGCACTGTGGCTGGTAGCTGCATTCATGCCCTGGAGTGACAGCTCTCCACACTTGCACACACAGAATCTAAGCTGGTTACCTGGCTGTGCATTACTGATGCTACACTTTCCATCCCTGCTCTCCCTTCCCTCCAGCAGTTCTTAGGAAGCACTCCCTTCTAACCCTCTTCTTCCCCTACCTTATTTTAAACATCAGCTCTACCCCTGCTGCAGATGGTCTTGTTCACTCAAATCTGATCCACAGCCAGAGGGCACTTTTATACACCTGGGATGACCTAGTCCTTTCTTTGAAACCCAACAGCAGATGCCCTCCAGCACTCTGATGCACTCCCACACCTACACACACACACTGCCTGAGCCTGCATGGTAGTTACCTGCTGGATGTGTGGTTTCCTCTGTGTGACCCATCACTTCTCATCAGCTCATGTCAGTGACCTCTTCACTACAAAAAACCTTGATATCTGCACTGATAGGTATTTTCCCTAAAAACCTTTTCAACCCTCCAAATTCTGGTGGAGTTTTAGCTATGCATTAAAAAAAAAAAAGAAGAAAGAGCTTTTTCACACATTTCCAAAGACAAACCCTGTCAGTGCTAGGCAATGGGGAGCCTCTGATAATGGGCTTGATTCAAACCTAGCTGCCAAAGGCACTGTGGGATCTCTGAACACCCTGATTTTGCCTTGCAAAAACAGGGCACATTTTTTCTGTTCTGACATCTCCCTGTACAACTAACTGGTCCCTCCCGCTGCTTTACCACCCCATACACCCCTCTTTCTCTTTCTTTGTCACCTACAGACTTTTGGGCACTATTTCATCAAAAGAGCTTGTTTCTCTGAACTTTGCTTGAACAGCAGCTCAAAGCTTTCGGTACTGCCTCTAATTAGCTGTAGACAGCAGAGCAATGTGAATACTCATCAGAGGCTTTTTTGGCATGACACTGTAATTGCAGACAGAAAACACGCCCTACTACTGCATGAAGCACGTACAGTCCACACAAGAAACATTATTTACACTGGGAATACACTTGAATACACATCATTTAAATCGCACAAATTCATCCACAATTTTTCTGCTATCAAAGTGTTCAAGAACCCAGCAGAGCATCTCCATTGACTCCCTCCCTTAAGAAGCCATATTCCTCTTGCTAGTAATGGGAGAATCTCCTCCTCCTTTCCCTCTGCAGCCTTCAAAGCACAGACTTCAGTCCCAAGCAACCTATGGTCCACAAGGCTCATGCAATTTAAAAGCAGTTGCAGGTGGTGACCTGACCTACAGTGTATGAAGGGTCAGAAGATTCTATACCCACTGAGGTTCATGGGATGCTCAAGTAATGGGCCTGCAGAGACAGAAGCAGGAATCGTTAGGGTGATGACAAGCAAGTGTGAAATGCTGCTATTGATTTCGCTAGAGGGAGCTCTAAGACTTTAAAACCAGTACTGGCGAACAAAAAGGTAACACGCAGAAGAGCACTCGATTTAGCAGGAAAATCTGTTGCTGGTGAACACTGCACTGAAGATGCAATGTATTTGCGAGTGGGACTGTATGAAGGAGCTGGAAAAGGCAGCTCAGATTTGCATCTGGTGAGAGCAGGAGGAACAAGAGCACTACAGTAAATTAAAAGCACAAAGGAAGCAATACACACTTTTTCTCTACATGCTGCTGCTTCATACCTACAGCATTCTTACTCCACATACAAGCAGCACCAATACATTTGCTCTAAGTCCCTGTTTAAATTCACACCTTCCAGAAGTTCTTCCAGCTCAGACCTAATGTCTCACAAGAGCTACTGAGTGAAGGAAGCTCATCCTGTAGAAGCAGGGACTGTCTAATCGCAGCTCAAAAATTCCAAGTATCACTAGTACAAACATATCAGCTCTGTGATCCACATCTCAATCCACTGAGCAGCTAGGGCTGATAGATTCTGGGGATAAGTCTCCATGGCTGTCTATAAAATTCAGTTATGACAGTATTATCCAAGCAGCACTGACTCATAGCAATGGGGGAAAAGATGAAAGGTATAGCAAACTTGGAGGCTGGGAAAAACTCTGGGTTCTGGACACTGACACTGCAGGTTCTGGAGTTCTGCCTTGTTGACAGAAAATGAGTAAGAATTTTAAAGAAGAAAAACATGAATCCCAATGAAGCATTACTGACTGGTGTCCTTTGCAGTGTTCTACTTCTGAATTTTGCAGCAGAAGATCAGAGAAAACCAGTATATTTGTGTTCCAACTCATACAGAGATTCTGTCACCTTCTCACAGCCTTCCCATACTCACCCTCTGTGAACAAACTGTCCTTTGCTGACAGTATCTGCTTCAATGCAAATGTCCATGAAGTCTTCAGTGCGCTGCAAAAAGAAGGATCCAGAAACCAAGAAGTTAACATCAGGAAATGCCACGCCCATGACACTGCAATATGTTCACACAATGCCCAAGGAGGCAAAAGATGCATTTCTGCACTTCATACTTTTCTATAAATTATACACAGCGTTTCCTCATTGATGAACATTCCACAATAAACACCAGAAGAAGCAAAATAATGAGTCACGTTTGGCTTCTTGTTACATTTAAAGATGGTAATAGCAAATCCCTTGAGTTTACTCCTTTGATTTCTATTCAGTGGGTCATTCACGAATTTCAGCAATAGTACAATGATAGGACAACTGGTCACCAAACACTACAGCAAGAGAATTTTAAACAATGCAAACTGGAAATCAAAGTGCCCTTGATATCATTGCTTTAAACTCCTTACTTAGCTGATCTCCTGCTTACAGCCTGCCCTTAAACCAAGTGTACAGTAAAGCCTTTTCC
The DNA here is from genome assembly GCF_000695815.1 of Acanthisitta chloris. Taxonomy (NCBI): domain Eukaryota; kingdom Metazoa; phylum Chordata; class Aves; order Passeriformes; family Acanthisittidae; genus Acanthisitta; species Acanthisitta chloris. Next base: position 23,642 of record NW_008674388.1, read on the forward strand.
AGGAAAGCAACTTTGATTAAGATGCAATTTATTTTTATTTATTTTAACATTTCTGTCTTGGCAAAAGTCCTAGTGCAGATGCAATCAAAATGACAAAAGTAAAAATAAATGCATCTATTGAAATAACTTGGTTTATTTCTCTGCTGTATCTGCAGAGGTAGTCTTGGCACTGTCTGAGCTGCATCTGTATGGCTTTATCAGCTTCTCTTCAACAGGGCAGTCTGGGCATGAATCTGAGGAGAGACAGGGGTGGCTGACAGTAGTCAGCAGATATGCCCTGGTATCAATTTGAGAGAGCTGCTGTTGAGCTTTGATGGCTACAGGGACAATGGTTTCCAGAATGGAGTAAAAAGCAGTTACAAGGGGTCCATACTTGTAGAAAAAGAAGATACAGTACCAAGATACTTCCAGCTCTAGAAATAGAAAAGTACAACGGGCCTAACATAAACTTGTCCATTTTTTTAGGCTATGCAAGAGACCTGAAAACCCTCCACCACTTCTTTTTCCAATACCAGCATTAAAGCACATCTTGAAGACATGAAGGAGACAAAACAAACAAATAAAAATAACCAAAAAGAGTAAGGGCTAGTTTGTGGCAATCAGGTATTTTTTCAGTACCTGGTACATCTGTTTTTACTTTACATCACAGGCTGCAATCCAGTTCAGCAACCAAAATTCTTGTGTTCAAGTGCCATCTACAAACCAGTAAAAAACCAAACCCCCAACCACTACTCTCTGTCTAGCTTCTACCATTACTAGCACACTGATGGTCCAAATCCTAAGCCACTGTTGTAGAAGAAACTGAGTTTCATGTGGTACATTCTAAGGAGAAAACTAGAGAAAATTTTAAATACTGTATTTGTCTCTTTGGCTTTTTTTGTCTGATCCTACAAGATGCAACTCAAAATTCATGTTCTTAAAGACCGTGAATTCTAAGCAGGAAACATGTTGCAGTAAATTCAACACCTCCTATTAATCTGGGTGTAGTGGCAACAGTTTCCTGCAGCCATGAGGAAGACATGAAGAGAAGCTCATCAGTATGGGATCAGTGTGTTAGCATTTTACAGTAAAATTAAAGACTAGCATCTATCCAAATAGCTTTCACAGCAGTAAAATTGCACCAAAACACAGCCATAAGCCAAACTCAGGTTTTAAAACAATGAATGAACATGCTGAGAAGATTACAACCGCAGCAGGTCCCTTGCTGCCCTGGTTCTACTCTTCCACAATCACCTACATTTCCTGTCCTTCACATCATTGTAGCCCCTGTCCTTTCCCTAGGCCCAGTTCTTTTTAACTCTTTGCTCTGCAAGCCAGAAAAAGAGAAAAAGCCAAAACTACAGCCAGACATTCAGGTTCAGCTTCCTTTTAGCACCACTGATGAAACAGAATCACTCTCACACAGGTGAAGAAGGAAAGCATTGCCTATTTTGATGCTTTATTTACTCCAGAGCAACCCTAAAGCTTCTGTTTGGCCAGTGAAACCTTGTTGTACAAACTCTCCCAGTTTTACATGAGTCTCCAGTGCTTTTACACTGGCTCTGAAAGTTGCCCATTCCTGGATCAGTCATGGGCCTCTCCATGCATGAGGTAGTAAGTTTACTCATATAGACACAAGGAGTTCAGAATGAAAGGAAAACTGTGGGTGAGTGGCATTTGGAATCCAGTTATATTATGGTCTTACTGTTAGGTCAAGCTGCCTGTTACGGGTTGCAATGGAAAGCTCAATGGTGGAGAGCTTCAGTTCCTCCCAGTCCTCCGGGGTCACCTCCTGGGGGAATTCTGCAAATCAAGAAGAGAAGATATCATTAAGTGGGATTTAATTACACAAATCACCATTTCACTGCTATGAAGCATGAAACATCATTGCCAGACACAAAAATCACTCTGAACCATTGTGGCCACTAGTTTTGTTCCTTTAAAAATGTCAAAATGTTAAAAAAGGAAAAGAGAGCTTGTGTGTACTGAAGGAAAGAAAAAAACACCATCAATATTCACACAGTAAAAGAAAACTGCCAAGCACAGTACATGGCAGCCCTGTGAGTCCTTATGCCCAGGGATGAACAAACAGGTCTCCTGGGCTAGTTACAGGAACATTTAGAAAACACACAATGCACTGCTGCCAAAAAAACAGGAATCCAACATCCAACATCCAGCATCCACCACAGGATGCTGTGGTGACATGTATTTTCTATAGACCCCACCTGGAATACTGCATGCAGTTCTGGTGCCCTCAGCATAAAAAAGACATGGAAATGTTGGAGCAAGTCCAGAGGAGGCCACAAAGTTGGTAAGAAGATTGGAGCATCTCCCCTAGGAAGACAGGCTGAGGAAGTTGGGGCTGTTCAGCCTGGAGAAGAGAAAGTTGTGTGCAGACCTCACAGTACCCTTCAGGTATCTGAAGGGGCTACAAGGGAGCTGGAGAGGAATATTTTTGTCAGGAACTGCAGAAATAGGACAATGGGTAATGGATTCAAATTGAAGGAGGGGAAATTTAGGCTAGATATTAGGAAAAGATTTTTCCTGTGAGGGTGGTGAGACACTGGAACAGGTTGCCCAGGAAGGTAGTAGATGTCCCAGCCCTGGCAGTGTTCAAAGCCAGGTTGGATGAGGCCTTGAGCAACCTGGTCTAGCAGGTGTCCCTGCCCATGGCAGGGGGTTGGGATGGGATGATTTGGTCCATTCCTAAAATTCTATGATTTTATGATGATTCTATGACTACTCTGTTCAATTTCTGGCAGACACCACTGCAACTATCTTTGACAAAATCACAGTTGTAACAAATAGTAAAAATACTTAAATAATAAATAGTAACAAAAAAGAGAGCAGAGAAGTAAAGCAGACACCTCCTCCACACACCCCCTCCTCGATCTCTTAGAGGAGAAAAACCTGCCTGTGAGTTTATGCCACAATATGCAGAGCTCACCTTTGGGAGGTGACCAGTATAACCGCAGTCGTCTGTAAAGCCTCACATACAAAGGAGGTCTGGATGGTTTCTCCTCTGGCTCTTCTGGAGGTCTCTCAGTTGGACCCACATACATGAGAGCAGCTTGATGTTTCTGAGGCCACTCCTTGGATTTACATGGAAAGGAAAGACAGAAGAAAAGGGCATTTTGTTTAGCACCCATCTGTTTATTCTGGTTAGTGCTGCAGCCTATTTATTCTGTGCTCCTAAGTACTCCTGCAGAGCCACTGAGACCCCACCACTGCCTCAGCCTACCTTGTGGCTCTCCAGCCTCCAGATTCATATGTGAGATGACATTTTTGCAGCTTCAAACAGATTACCCACAGTTCCCAAGTACACTAATCTACTCCTTCCCCACATGAAATGAGGTATTTTCCCCTCTGTGAGCAGAGGGGAAAGCAATGTTTTCTTTGCTGCTGATGTGTGGTAGGGTGACACAGCTGTTCCTGGCTGGAGGAACAACCAAAACTGGCAAGGTCAACATTAATGTCTGAAAGCACAATTGGTTTCTGCATGGCACAAAGACAACCTCAAAGAGCACCTACACAGCAGGATCCAGTGCAAACAGACAAAGACCACAGTGCTGTGTGCAGCCAAGGGGCAATAAAACCTGGCAGGGCTTTGTTCTCCAACAACTCAAACAATCCAGATCTGACCTGATAGTCAGGTGCTTGAAGACAGCAATATAACAGGTCTTAAGGCAAGTCACGTGAGCTTCATAAAGCATCTTAGGGTGAAAAAAAAAAAACAAACCAGAAAAGTACTAACACATTATTCTTGGTGATATTTTAGATTCCAGTGCCAGGGCTATAGAAGAACCTTAGCATCTGAAGTATCTCCAGATGCTGACAAAATTTATTTCCTCTTGCTGTTTTGAAAATAATTTCTGGAATGCTCCAAACACAGGACTTAGGGAGGGAATAATTTAATTGGTTTTTAAATGTATACACTAAAACAACACAGCCAAGAGCCCATATGAACTCAATACAATTATTTTTCTGTGGACAAAACTTTAGAAGTAGTTTTGGATCATAGAGCTAATTCACCTCACACCTCTGAGAGCAAGGAAGGACTCCACTATCATACTTCCTAATAAACAGGACAAATGGAGGTTGTTATCAGCAGGGCAACACAGGAACAATAAACATCAATGCTTACACGGAAAAGCAGCAATGTTGTGATAATTTAAGCCTGTGTATTTTAGAGATGATAACCCTCATAACAGTGCCCCTACCAACATCAGAGGTGAGTCTTTCCCATTGCCCTTTTTTCAGCTACAGGTCATCCTATTTCAAAGGACAGCCACAGCAAAGCCAGAACACATGAAGTGTGCAGCAACAAAGACAAGCCAGGAAGAGATAAAGCTCAACAGGCTGGAGCCACTTCTTACAGAAATTAACAAAATGATAAGAGGCACAAAAAGCAATGAATACCACAATTTGTGGAGATCAGGTAGAAACTTTTCTATCTTAATAGCAGAAAAAGTGGGCACTTCTCTTTAGCCTTCAGCAGGTTAAACAGATCTTTTTAATGTACAATGAATAGCTCACCAGTGAAATCCACTACCACTGCCCCTAGCTGAGGCTAAGGACTCAACAAAAGTGAGAAAGGGGCTGGAGAGAAATGAAGAATAGGTTTCTACTTAGAATGCCAGAGTACAGAATTATCATCTCTAATTTCCTGGGGATGGGGGAAAAAAACCCAACTTTCACAGATACATTACAATTAAACTCCCCTTTACAGGAGCTTCCTATAAAGGAAGCATTGGCACTATCACAGACAGGATGGCTAGACTGCACAATCTGATCTACTGCACCAGCTCCTGGGTATTTCCACAGCCTTTCATGAGGCTCCTGTTCAGACAACAGGAAAAGCATGTGAATGAAAATGCCTTGCCTTTCATGCAGGTCAAATTTTAATCTTTCCAGGATCAATTTTAAGCAACAGAAAAGTTTAAGGTGAGATATAAGCTCTTAATCTTCATGTTCATTTAACTACACAAGGAAGCCTGATTATCAATGTGCATGAGCAGTCTAATTATAGACCCTTCTGCTGGATGAATAAATCGGAGTGAAATGTTATTGTAAGAAAGACTGTTGAGAAGAGGTGACAGAGCACTTAGCACTTATCTTCACCACCACTGCTGCTCACTGGTTTCACAGGGGGTCACTGCCTCCTCCTGGTGATCTTCAGCAGCAACAGATCTTCAATAAAGGAAATTTTAAAAAAAGTATTTCTCTTCTGCTTCACCTCTTCAGAAGTAAGTCTACCAATTGGTAGAGTTTTTAACAAGCTGAATTTCACTCCCATTTTATATCGTTACCAGAATCCTTCACGAACACTTGCAGATAAATTATACAAAGCAAACCCAGCCTTTTCATTTCCCACACAAAACCACTTTCCTCACAATTGATTTTTACCTTAAATGTACTGAAAAAGTGAGCTGCTTTGGCTTTCAGAGGCCCAAGGTACCAGTACCTGAAAAAAGAACACAAATAGAACTTAAAAGACATCCAGACGTGGATACTGGGAAAGGGAGAAACCTTGCATGAAGTCAGAGCACACAGACTTGTTTGCCACTGAAGGCAGTGCTCCCCAACAACCTTTACCTTTCTGATACTGTAAGCTGGTTCCCACACTATCACCAGCTTAGCAGAGACATCCCTCTCCTGAGTTACAGATCACCAAAATGCAGTGTACAATCTTCGCTACAGGCAGCGTGACATCTCACTACCAGAATTTTACCTACTTATGTGACACAACTGGGGATGATTTAAAGGCCTGTGATCTAACAGCTGGTGGCATGGATCTCCACAATATGCAATAAAGCATGAGGTTGGAGGAAACAAACAAAAATCAACAGCTTCAGTGACAAAAGAACAGAGCCAGCAGACATTCATTTGTCCCAAAGGACACATCAAAAATCAGTGTGTTACAAAATAAAAATCCTGCCAGCCACACAGCACTGTATAGCATCTAAAGATGTGACTATATTTAGGAAGGCTTGGCACACATTTTGATCATTGTCTTCCACCAAAGAAGGTCAACAAAGCACATTAAACACCATCAGCTCAAAAGCACTGCAGATCTAAGTATATCATTAACTACTAAGGCATGTGACTGTCCTACCACTCCCACCAAGCCATGAAATTGTCTGTAAAATAAGAACATAAAAGAGCACCAAGTCTCCAGCAGAAGAGTGCTCAGCAGAGGGATAGTCAGACAAATTTCTGGAACTGTCCTGCAATATAATCCCTTTGTAGTAGGTGCCTTCTTTTCAGAGTAAGATCCATACTGGAAACACCAAATGTTTATATTAGGCCAATAACTCATCTCTTAAAAGGACCAAAAGTGGATGAAGTGAGGAAGTATAAAAACAGGACAAACACATGTAGTTCTTGTTCCAAGCAGACTCTGAGCACACATTTTCACATACAAAAGGTGCTGTCATGTCTCCAGTACTGAGTCCAAAAGACTTTTACAAAAGGGAACTGTTGCAGGAGATGTGAAGGCTGACACTAGGCCAAACCCAGGGTATGGGCAGGAAGCCTGGTGTGCAGAGAAAAGAGAAGTCCTAAAACTTGGGGCTGCAATTAGCAGGAGACTCTGCAGCACAGCCAAGTCAGCACCTACACAGCCTACCAAGCATATCCCTTGTTTGCCAGGGACAAACACCCTGACCATGCAGTGCATCTCCCCCACCCCACATCACCTCTCAAACCTACTCAAATATTCACCAGACAGGCTCCAGAGGTCTGTTACCTCTTCCTTCCTGACAAAGATAATTTATTCACAAAGCACATGGTATATCCTTACAGCTGCACCACAGAGACACGTGCTGCCATTCCCCTGTAAGGGTTTGGGAAGTGAGCTGCTTTGGCCCTGCTGCTCCTTCACCAGATAATGCTTGTCATCTGATACACAGACAGCGGCATGTTAAACGTCCATTTGGAGAAAGCCCAATAATTATTACTTTAGCATTCAGAACAGTTATCAGACAGCAGGGTCCATGCCATCTCTGGCAGGAACTGAAGGGCATTTCTGCTGCATCTGATGTCCCTTGTTGGAATTGAGTTACAGAGTCTGCATGTGTCTTTTCATTGGCAGTTGATGAAAAACAATGGCCAATTACTTTACTTAGACTTTACTCAAGGGAGAGATTTTCCTACTGATACAATCGGAATAAAGTTCCAGAAGTGGATACCACAAGGCAAGAAGAAAGTAAATACTTAAAAAAGAACAGGTCAGCAGCAGCAAAGTGTTTATTTCAAATGGCAAAAATGCTGATACATCTTACACTCCCATGTGTGTAATGTGAGACCTAACAAGAGTGGGAGCCTCTGCCTGTCAAATGCTTACACTCAAAAAAAGACTTCTTTAAGAGAGGGGAGTACATCTCTTTAGGCAACAGATGCTAAAAAAGGTACAGTTCCAAAAACCAGAATTTTCTTACTTGCTAACTTTAACTCCTGCATCTCTGTAAGATCCCCATCTTAAACCAGAGACTGCAAACACAGGCTGTTCCTTTTCTCCCTGTAAAGAAAAATAAACACTGCAAAATTGCTTTCTCTTATCTTGTTTCCAACTCTATTTTTTGCCGCTAGAAAAATAGCATTTCTACATAAAAACTGATTTCTGATTAATCCCAAAAGTGAAATTCAACAGAAGAGGTATGATAAACAGCTAACAGCAGTAAAGCTTAGCAGAATTTAAGCACTGTACATTCCATCTGCTCCGCAGAGGAACAGAAGAGGTGAAGTTTCAAAGAGGCAGACTGAGGCTGACTGCACACCCAGCCACAGCCATTTCATCTCGTGGATATTGCCAGTCAAAAGCAAGGAGCTCTGCACAGTGACACTAAGCTCTTGCTGCAGAAATGGCCATCCCACAGCACAGTAGAAAAATTATATTCAAAAACCATAGTCACAGGTTTTCCCATTTCCCATTTTTCGGTTTGTCAAAGAAAGCTATTAACTCCACAATGCACATGAATGCATTAAATCAGCTCAGACTGTTATTGCTGTCTCTCACCACTGCCACAGAAATATCAGTGTTAGTGAGTTTTGTATTCATCAATACTCTCTGGGGCTCAAAAAAAGATGTCCAGGCATTCTAGTGTTGTCTCCAGCTTAGCCTACCTGATATCAGAGCACACAGTGGAGAACTGACTGCCACCAGAACTGCTGAGACCGTAAACCAAAATTCATGACAGCATCACACAGAGGAAACATAGTCCACGGAAACATAAAAACATGAGCATGGGAAAGCTTTAGGAATGTTGGGTTCCATATATGTAAATACTTTTACCTTGATCTGCAACACATCAAGTGGAACTGTCTCTCCCTTCAAAATAGCCAATGTAGCATTAGTAATATGTCTGCAAAACAAACAGAAAAAAAAGCAAAGGAAAGCAAACAGGAAGGAAGGAAAAGAGTAAGTTTAAAATCACAGTTTTTCACATTCTTTTTCCCTGAGTCCAGGTGGGGGTTTTTTTCAGCACATGTAACAACCCAAGGAGAAGTGCTGCACTTCCTTCAAATCAGAAAGCAAATGGGGTGGCTGCAACACATGACAAAGCCTGTGTCCTAACAAACAGCAGAATACATGAAAAGCAAAAGGAAATTCTCAGCTAAGCTTTCAGAGATTCCTCCTTCTTTAGCTAACCTGACAAATCATAAGCCAACTGTGTTACCTGAGGTTTCAGACACTTAACACACTAAGGACCCAAATCATAGGTTTATTTTACTGGTGGCAAGTAAAGCAACCTGGGAGAGAAGGGGATAGGTACAAGATTGGTCTCACTTGTGTCTGCCACTGAACAGCATTAGTATGCTAATTTGTTTTGAAGTTTTTAATCAGCATAAATTACCTATCAGTGGTGCTCATGCCATTTTGGTCTCCATTAAGTTGTGGACAGTAGTTAAGGCACTTTGTCATTTCAAGCTGTAAAGATTATTTAACCAAAGTGTTTAAGTTCATTAAATAGTCTATGTTCACAGCTTGAAGCACAATCTTCATAAAAACCCCTTTCCTGTTTTCAAAGACGGGTCAGATTTAAATTCCACATTGTATACATCTCCAGTGTCTCAGCTGGACAAGGAAAAAATGGAATTTTCAGATCCAGACCAATATTCACATGAATCAGTGGGAGATATTGACCTTGGCTTCATCAGGATTAGCATACTGAGACAGGTAAGGAAGCTGTTCTTCCCACAGCCCTTCTTCACTCCTAACTCTTATCTGGAAGACCTTTACAATTCCTATACTCTAAGGTAAGATAGTGCTGAAGGAACCAAAGCCCAAATACTTCTTATAAAAATAGCATTTCAGAACTTCTTCAGTCAGGTTCTGTTACTGGTGCAGGTTGTTAAGCAGCCTATTGACCAAATTACCTTCAACTGCACCAATATGCTGCAGTCTCACCTGCACAGTTCATTACCTTGGGACAAGCAGATCATTCATTTCAAACCTCTTCTTTAGACGCCAAACATAAATTATTATTTTAATCTTAGCTGCTGATTACAGCCTTGTCCATCTTGCTGAGCTTCAAAGCACTCTGGTAGTTTTAATGAAGGATGTTATGCCACTTGACTCGTGGGTTTTATGTATGATGGATACCAGCAAGGGTTCCACAAAGAAAAATGTAAATGAGTTAGTGGGAGAGCGAGAGTGGAGAGATTTCAGGAGCAAGGAGAAATACATTCATTAGTATGAGAGCAGAGGAAGGGAAAAATTGAAAAGAAATGAAGTGTGGGGAAATGAAGGATTAGTTGACTAGTCTTTTTACTTTAGAAGTGGGGAATACAATCTTACAACAAACTGAAATGCAGGCAACAGATATTGCCAGACTGGACCATATCCAGGATGCTGACGATAAGAATCAGGTTGCTGGATGGCTGCCAGCATCAGTCCCACCACTGGGATGGGCAAGAAACCCTGCAAAAGTCAGTAATGATCCAACCTTTTCCATAAAGATATTCTTGCATGCCTTACTTTGCAGGTGCTAACCAGGTCATATAGTTTCTAGAATTCTTAGACTGGAGAAGGGATGGAAAGAGGACTTATTTTTGTTTAATTCTGTCACATCCTTGCTATATCCTTGTCATACCATTTCTGCTATTCCTAAGAGGCTGATCCTTCTAATCCCTTTTTTTTTTTTGAAAAAACCTCTGAACATCACACGATCACAGAGAAATTAGCCACAGCAAATGATTTCATGTTCTAATAATACATACATTTCCTTCTTTTAATTTTTAGTCAGTTTTTGGAAGTCATTAACTCAGGCAAGTCCAGAGAATCATCAGGCTCTGCCCAGAGACTGCCAACTTCTATGTAACACAGAAGAAAAAGAAAAGTATCAACCTACCAGAAGCACTGCTCCTTGAAAACAAACCCAAAAAAGCCCTCTGCCAGAAACATGTCATACTTACTGGACTCTGTTCGTGCTCTCAGGGTACAGAGTGTGGCTTAGAGTGCAGGTCTTTCCAAGAGGTATGAATCCTATAGGAATCTTACTGAAGGCAGCCTGGACACATGAGGAGAGTAAATTAACATTTGCATCAGCTGAGCAAAGCTTCCTGCATGGAGATCACAGCTGTGCCTGGTATCACCCCTTTAGCACAGAGCAGCCAGGCACTTCCTTAAACAAGGCAGTAACACAGAATGTAGCACCCGAATCTGTGAACCCACCATTGCCAGCTGGGTACAAAGGGGCCCTCTGTAATCATTAAGAGCATTGTTACATGCAGGTTGGCAGCCACATTCCAACTAATGCATGGCTTCTGTCAGCAATCTGCCATCTTTCTTCATGCTGACGGTGGCACCACAAGCTCTGACCTCATTTGCTGCTGCAGAAATCCCCCTCTGATAGAGTAACCTTGCATGGCAAAGAGATTTTCTCACTTAAGGAAAGGAAATTAATTGATTCCTCTGGCATCCAAATCATGAAGCAGCAGAAGGTCTAATTTTTGGAAGCCATTGACCATGTTATTTTCCTGTACCACAGTTCAGCAAAAGGGCTCGTTGAAGGAGCAAGTTATTACACTATACCTCATAATAAACTGTGCTTCTTGAAGCGTGTCAGCAAATCATTGTAAACTACCATATATCAGTGTACCATCTCCCTCCTGGGCTCTGCTGCTAGCAGCACCATGATCCTGCCAATCTGCACCGACTCCGTAATTCCCCTCTCACTTCATGCCCAACTGCTCTCCCCTGCTATCTCTGTCACCTGTGAGTCTTAACACACCTCAAACACCCTTCTCTCATTTCCTTCAGAATTCTTTCACACTGTGCAGACAGAGGCTCTTTGCAGCTCATGCAGTCAAGCTCTGCTCCCCTGGCTGCTAGGAACTGTGTTTCTGGAATCCCTTGCACAGGCTCCTCTTACCCAGGCAGCAGTCGTATGACACACCCGAGGGCAAAGAGAAGCAGAGCACAGAGAGAGGGGGCTCAAGTGCAGATCTCTACTCCTAGGACAGAGTGATATGAAGGACAAGAAGAATTCCCTGGCCAAAGACATGAAGTGACACAGTGGCAATACTACAGTGCACTATTCCACCCGAAACTGTGTTGGATGCAGAATTTCCTATGCTACAAATCAACCCAAGCTATGTCAAGGTAGTAAGTCAAAACAGAGAATAAAAACTAGCCAGTAAAGCCTCTAAAACTTTTCTTCCAGTATCTTCAGATTACAGAGGTCTCAGGAGCCAACTATAGTAATATTAAATTAAAAAAACTGATGTCTCAGAATTGATACTGCCAGGCCTGCTTTAAAAGCACTGGCTTACTTGCAGCATTCCTCTTGTCACATTCGGACAAAGCAAATGTCTAAACAGATACAATTCTAGCTGCCAAGGGTATCATCATAATCTTGTCTGGATCATTTAATTGAGTTTTTTCCAGCTCCTGCCAGAAGGTTTTGGGAACACTGATTCCCTCCTTTCTTCAATAACACTGTCCTCCCACTTTAAAAAGAAAAATCTCCCTCATTTCCATTTGAAGCAATCCACCTTGAGAGGTTAAAATTTGCTTAGTGCAGCCATCTGCATACGTAGATATTCACTGCTTGAAGGAACAGCAAAGCAATCCCAAAGCAGTAGGAGTGTGACCATAACTGAATTCTGTTTCAAGCCTGTGCAAACACAAGAAAAACATGTCCTTTTGCTCGATGCTTCTGCCAAACAAAGCTGCAGGCACAGCTGGTCCATGGGTCTTTCAAAGTTGAGCATTTGGCTTCTCAACAATCCCTGCTCTGATGATGGAAACTTCCCAAAGCCACGGCTTGGGAGCCACTGCACTCTCTTAGAAAGGGAAGGAAGAGCAACAGGCAGCATAGCTGCTCAGCTGCCCAGCTGACTTATGCACAGCAAGCTGGCTCCAGATCAGTGAGCAACAAACCTGCAGGAGAAAGCTGAGACCAAGAGATCACAGTGGATGCACAAGACACTTCCTGTAAGAGTTAGACAAAATCTAAAAAATGACACTTTCTCACCTCATCTGTTCTGCGGAGAAGTCCGGTTATGACCTGAAAAACATGGGAAATGCTCAGCTCTGAGAATTTTGGTTTACAGTTACAGAAGAAAGCTATGAAATTCTTAACCACATCTACTCTTTGAAAAGATTTAAGGAGCAGCTACTCTTTTATGGAAGGTGCTAGGATTGTTTAGGTGGGAACAGCAGGGTTATGAGTGTATGCTGGCACCACAACCAGTGCCAGTGGAAGTGTTTTAATGCTCAATGTGCTCTGCATAATGCAAAAATAGCAGTGGTCAGTGTGATTAACTACAGTGTGATTAACAATCAATTCTAAGGCCAGGAGAAACTTGCAGATGTATTCTGACCACTTCCTCTTAAGATCATTGTATTTCATGTAGAGTTAGCATTCCAGGAAATGCTTTAATAAAATACAGTCTTGAAAAATAGACTATACCCCAGTTCTGCTGGTAGTTTGCTCCTGTCATTAATCATCTTGACAATAGGCATTTATTAAATACATACCAGGCTTTGTTATCATTCCCATGTAATTTTTAAATTATCTGATTCCCACTTAGCAAAACATGCATTCCACTTGGGGAGTATACAGATAGGAATGAACTTTGAAAATTAAACCATTACAACTACATTACACAGAAAGAAGAGGTTAGAACCATGTGGCTCCAAATAGTCTGCTCATTCTAGAATAAAATTCTGGAGGATATTTATGTCACATACTCTTTTTGCTGCCACTCCCATCAACACTTTCAGACTAATACCAAATAGCAGAGTGTTCCTGTCCCCAGAAGATATGACATGGACTGAAAACACAGATACTAAACTGGACAAATCTCTAGTAATAGTTGCCATGATGCTGCTCCATTGCACAGATTCAATCTTCTCTCCCTCAGCCCAACTATGATTCTCAACAAACCAGGACAAAACTCCTGCATTACCTCTTGTACTGTGCCATCTCCTCCTGCAATAATGATCAGATCCGTGTTTTCCATTAATTCCAGCAGCTTTTTTGCTTGTCCCTCATAATCAGTCTGAAGAAACAGAAATCCAAAGGTGAGAACTCAAGTGACTATTTCTAGTATATCTCTCTTCCAGGAAAAAGAATCATCTTTCCACCTGCTTAATAGTTACAGGCACAGAGTACTGTGTATTACTTGCATTCACTGAGATTTCAACCTACAAAACCAGTCTGCTGCCTAACACAATATGTGCAAGCAAACACACTCAAAGGTTAAATGAAGTATCAGAGTAAATCTTACTCGACAGACCTAGAACATCACAGCAATAATCGTATTTCCGAGCACTTTTACACTGAAACAAAACCAGAAGCAAACCATGCTATGGCAGAAAAACTCCAACACCTTTAGCAGCCTAAGTCCTCAAGTGCATCTTCTGAAACACAGCATCAGCTACAGGAAAGCTCACTGCCCCACAGCAGGAAAGACTACACTGACTTTCTAAACCATCAACATTTTTTCTGCAAAGTTAATATCTTGTAGAGAGACATCTCAGTCTCACTGGCCCAGCCCTGTTTTGCCAACTTGTCAGGTCTGAAGCTACCAAGCATCAGCTTGGAGTCTTTCTCTTAGGGTGGCTCTGTGTACTGTCAACAATCAGACAAAGGCATTAATAAAACCAGCATTTTAACACTTCACCTTGTCAAAAAGATTCCAAGACAGAAAGATGCACATCAGAGTACTTCACTGCTAGGACAACCTGACCGTGAAGCAATCCACATACCACAGCCCCCAAAACTTGCAAAGACATCAGAATCTCTTCACATTTACTTGTTCTTCTCTTGCCAAAGAAAACCTGCCTGTTAATTCACACCATTTAGATCTCAGTGTTCTGCTTTTGTGATGGGAATGCTGAATTATTTGCGGATACACTGAGGTATTTTCAGTGCAAAAATAAAAGGTTATTTTTAATTAATCTGAACAGTTCCACTGCACATCAAAGTTCCTCACTGCTGAATTCTGCAAGTTCAGGCAGAAATGACAATTTCACCAGTGATGGGCACGCACCACTAGCCAGCACTCAAATATTTAGAGTTTTCCCTCAACCATGAATTATATAAGAGCTGCTTTAGACAGACAAACAAGCACATGTACTGCTTTAGCAGAAAATGAAAAGCTCAGTACACTGTTTGTAAATTAACTGCAAATTAAAAAGAAAAATATTAAGTACCAGCTTAATATCTCACTACTTATTTCTTCCCATGAGATGTCTACAGGACAACTGAGACTTTCAAATGCATACAGGTTTTATTTTCAGTTCCTCAGGAGGACAAAGCAGAGCAGACAATATATCTATATTAGCAGAACCACCTTACCTTAACCACAGTTACATCCAAGCCAGATAAGTGCAAAATTGGTGCAGCATTCTTTTCAAAAAGGTTCCCAGCTTTGCTAGAAATAATAGAGTAAAAACTATTTCATTAGTCTGGTGGTGAAAAAAAAATTAAGAAGGAAAGAAACACATGAATAGCAAGAAGAAATCTACTTAAGAACGAGCATACAATCTACACAATCAGTCACTCAACCTGCCCATCAGCAGCAATGAGATTTCATTTGGTTCAAACACATTACATTCCTAGACTCGTATCTCAGATGTCAGGGTTTTGTTGCAGTTTTAATAAATGCAGAAGATGTAATCTAGCTTTCTCCAAAAATAACCCAGCAAAACAAAACAAGATCTCCAGAAAGACATTGATTAGAAAATTAATGACTTGCAGAGCACCAAGCTTTAATACCACAAAGAAGGCTCATGCAGGTTTTCAGAAACATTAAAAAAACCCCAAACTGTTTACTGTTATGTATTACTAAATAAGTTTAGATGCAAAACTTTATCTGACCTTCTTTTGTTATAGGACTGATACCTTTTCTGCCTGTAATTACATAATAAAATAATTATACCACTAACTACAAATTGCTTACAAGTAGAAACAAGAGACTTTATTAATACTTTGCACCTTCCAGTCATGAGTGTTTGGAACAAAAGCACCTAAGTCCAACCACTTCCATGTCAGAGATATTATTGTCTTCATACTGGTACTAACAACTCTCTGCCCCTCCCCAAAATGCAACTGATAGGAAGT
>NW_008674388.1:39211-53220 GCF_000695815.1 Acanthisitta chloris
GAACAGACACACATCCAAGATCGTAGTTTTTCTGCTAATGGGCATGGAAAAATAGCAGCCAACCTCTTCCAGAAGTGTTGCTCTGAGCCCATATTTAGCCTCACAGTTTGTGGGCACATCCTTTTCAAGGACAGGCTCCCACAGAAGTAACATCACTGTTGACTAACTTCAAGTCTTGAAGCACTCAAGGTCATCTCTTATTTCTATAGGTTTTGAGGACGGGTAGTTTTTCTGCTAATGGGCATGGAAAAATAGCAGCCAACCTCTTCCAGAAGTGTTGCTCTGAGCCCATATTTAGCCTCACAGTTTGTGGGCACATCCTTTTCAAGGACAGGCTCCCACAGAAGTAACATCACTGTTGACTAACTTCAAGTCTTGAAGCACTCAAGGTCATCTCTTATTTCTATAGGTTTTGAGGACGGAAATGTATCGCATGCAAAAGTCTGATGGGAATACAAAGGAATTCCACATCCAAAGGAATGACAAAGACCAAAACATAGGATTAAAAAAACTCAATTAAAAACATACATCTGTTTAGAAATCATTCTTTCACCTCAAGTATCTAATTCTATTTCTTGTCCCGGTATTTTTGGTGAAATAAAGTTTGGCACAGTTACACAGCACCAGCTTGGCACCAGAGGGAGGCAAAAATGAGCTCAAAAATTTGGCTGGCTTTTATAGTGGATGGCAGAGCTAAAATGCAGAAAGAGTGCCTCAAATGAGAGCGTAGGGAAGGGGGAATCTTACCCTTTGCAAGCTGCTGGGTTGAGGAACACTGTTGCTTTCTTCAGTGGCACATTGGCAGGGAGCAGCTCGTCACCAAAAGCCTAAGTAAGAGAAAAAGAGCAGAGCTCAGTTTATCTTTTAAGCATGCTGCTAAAACAGTTCAAAATAATGCATCTCCACAAATGGCAATAGGCTTTCAAGCCTTACGACATTCAAATGACTTCCATCTTCAGCCACTGTACAGGTCTCCTATCCAAAGCCCTGCACTCCTAGCACAGCTCACATCACTGCCATAAGTTCTCTCTTTAGCTCATTTTTACAATTCCACCACCATTTCTTTTTTGTCAACCTCTGGTTTTCTGCCATGGGCAGAGATCCACGGAACTATCCTTGACTCCAAGGTTACTTAATTTTCCTTCCTTATGTAATTCTCATACACCTGCCTGCCACCTTCTTTCTGCATCCTTTTCCACTTCTGAAGTTCAATTCTTCTCTTCCGCTCATTTTAGTATTTTTTATGCTTAAGCTTTTGAAGATATTAAAGATAATCACCAGAGAATCTGCCCTGACCTACAAGCAAGCTCTCTGTTTCTCAGGCTTTTTGTTCTCCTAATGTCTCCACACAAAAATCACTTCATTCCTCTTCAACTTCTAATCCAGTTCTGAAGAGGTGCCTCAATTTTAAATTCTTTGAGAGTTACTCCATACAGCCTCTTGTACCTTGTACCTATTTCCATAGCTTTTCAGCACAGGAGAGGCAAGAAAAGGCAAAGCTTCTATGCATCTTACATCATCCCACTCTGCAAACCTCTTTTAGGTCACCTAAAGGCACCCTCACCAACACACAGGTTTCCAGTCCAAGTGTGACAATGTATTCAGCAATACCATCCAGAAACCCCAGAAATATAATAGGAAGAAAAGACTACTGCACTGCATGTGGCACTGTCCCTGGCTTTTTCCCCCCTTCATCTTGAAAGTTAATCCCCCCAGCAGAAATTTTTCTATTGAAGAAGGTGATGCTGTACACAAAGCACAGTAGATTTTAGTGGCTATTAGCTGTTCAAATTGATAATTAATTCTACTTGCCAACTCTGCTCAGGAAACCTCAGCTAAGAGAAGGGTGCAGCTGGCTACGCTGCTTAAAACGTTCACATTTCTTCTTCAAGAGAGGATAAGGATGAGAGGAGTTGCTGAGAGCAAAGAAATCTTCAAAGAAAGGGAGACAAATCAATAGCTCTTAAGCTTTACTCACAGATCAGCTGGAAAACAGACCTACTTATGATATTGCAATGGCTGGGCGGGAACTGGGGAACAGGAGACCTCTAGTATGTTGCAGCTGTTAGAAACAACTAATTATTGGCTTGGGGGGCACAACGTGATGTATTTGCATGCTCTAAACAATCTAACAAGGCTCTAAACAACCTAACAAGTCTCATAAAGAATTTATGAGTAATGACATAATCACTTCTTTATGTAATATACTTAGACATTTATGCTACAAACAGGGGCATTTCTAAAGCAAATGTTGATCTGTAAGGCTGTAAATAAAAAAGGAATAATGCAAACTTTTTCAGAGCAGAACATAAGTAAAGACAAAGTCAGACAATAAAAATGGTTATTAAGTAGATATCTAAAGGTATCATTTAGGTAAGTCAATGCCTTTTTTCACTGTCTTGTCAAATGCACATGTCCAGGTACTGTATTTCTGGACTTCTGAGATGACCATTACTATTCTGCAAACTGTGAAAAACCCTTTAAACAAAGCCTTTATGAAAGCTAACAAAGACACAGCATTCCTTTACAGGAAAAACTATCCCTGCTTCACAGAGTGAACTGTTCGCCAGCTAAACAGGACTTCTTTTAACACATGCCCAGAGTTCAGCAACCCCAAGGTCAATCAGTGCAACCATATCTGCAAAGGAAGTCCACAGTCAGCTGACACTGGTTTATCCCAGAGAAGGAGGTGTAAAACATTAAAAATAAGATAAATGAGTTATTACAGAATCTTTCTATAATAATTTGCCACACTAATGTTGCCATCATAAACTGGTATTTAAATTTAGACATGCATGGTGGAACCTTTGCATGGGACACTGCTGTGGTGGATCCTGTGCCAGGAGGCATCTGCTTTATCAACCTGATATCATAACAGGCTTCAAAACTTAAAAATCCAATGTAAAAATAGCAGGAACCCCACACAGCCCTCATTCAGACTAAACTTTTATAGGGGTGAGTCTGCCCCTGGGTGTTTTTTCCCCAATACATACACAACACGACAAACACAAGTAGCATTTTTCAGACAGTTTCAGATTGTTGTGATTCTGAAGAACATATCAGACACTCGATGCCTTACTGCTGTATTGCTGTGTGTTTTCAAGCACTATTTGGCACTGACACATCAGTGAGAATGGAAATTACAGCAAGAATTGATTACCAGGCTTTCTGGCTCATTCCTTCCTAATGCAGGAGCCTTCTGCAGGATATTTTCCCAGGCTTTACCACTGAAATGGTAGGAAACTCTACTGACAGTGCTTTTGTATTTTCATTTATAAGAACAAGCCATAATAGAATAGAACCTGTCACTTAATGACTGGAATTAAAAACAGGAAATCAGAATTTCTACAACAGAACTATCTTCTTGTACCAGCCCTTCCTTGGCAGTTACACCTCTCTGACAGCACACACCCCCCATTTCATCAGTGCCTTTTTAAAAAACTGTTTTAATTTGGTCAGAAGGCTTCAAATACTTCAAATACTGAGGTATTAACAGGTATTTTCCGCGACAGAAAAAGCTTCGAACATTTTGCTATTATGCAGTAAAAATGAATATTGAAAACATAAAATAAAGAACAACTGATACCATAAGTTGGAAATGCATTTGACTCTGAAGCTATCAGCATGGTTTATGAAAGCAGTATTTTCAGGGAAAGATTTTTCTTGTTCTCATGAGACTTGAGCTGCCTTACATCTCTTCTGGCATGAAGCTCCATTGCACAAGACAAGTTGCTGTAAAAATCTTTCTCTTAACAGCAGGCAGGCTAAAATTGGGATTATCCAGGTGCACCAAGGAAGCAGGGCAATCTTAAGGAATGTTCTCTACTGAGAAAAATAATTTTCACCATTCTTCTCAGGCCCTAGTACATAGCAACTACGGGAGCAGTGTTATAACCTGCAAAATCTTGAAGACCTGGCATGGAGCAGCAGGTTTGGGATAAACTTTATTTGTGGGAGGTAAAAAGACTCTTGAAATTCTACACAAGTGATGTCATCCATGGGCAGCAGTTCTTACACCTCTGAAAGACATCTTATTAAGGACAAGATTTCTTCATAGGAACACTACAGTATTGGAATTTGCTTATTGCTGGTCACCCATGCAAGCCACAAACTATGAAATGCAAGAGTCACTATCCTCAGAGAGTAACTATCTCCCTCTGAACACTAGCTTTCTTGTCAGTGATCTGCAAACAGGTTGTCTGCATTAAGCTCCCAGTACATGGGCCTCAAAAGTGCCAGGTCAGACTGTCATCATGTTTAGCATCCCTAGTAAAGTCACTCAGGATTGAGCAGACAAGGACAAGGGCTCTCCAGCTGAGCACTAACACGAAGCCTTTTGCACTGGTTCTGTCCAGACAACATCCCCAGTGGTGGGCCTGAGACTTCAGTCTTATCAACAAACCACCTTCCCACCAGAACTTCACAGGCACAGAACAATTACACCTGCAGCAATGGAGGTCTGTGCAGCTACAGCTGTAACTGAGATCACCCCAAGGATAACCCTGCACCATCCCCTGCAAGAGCAGTCAGGGCACAAAAGGTACAGTGGGCTGGGGCCTCACCCACCCCTTGGCACTTCAGCAAAAGAACAAGGATGGCATTGTTACAAGGCTTCTCACGTAGAAAGGGCCTGCTGGGAAAATCTCAGGAGCACTGCACAGCCAAGATAAGAGGGAGATTTTAATCTTATTTTATTACTTTGAATGGTATTACCTGGGCTTCTTGGCATGCAGCTCTTCGTAGCAGGTTATCACTATTAGGTGAGACAGAAAAGAGAGAGGACATTACGTCGTGTAAGTTTAAAACAACTTGTTCATTTTTAAAGTGTATATACATACCCTTTTTACACACAGTTTGACAACACTGAAACAAACAAAAAAAACATTTTACAGGTGAAACACACCCATTTAAGCACACGTGCATCTCTTTTTTTCTGCATGTGCACACAAACATTCTGTCCGCAATAAACAAAAGCAGAAGACAAAGAGGAGGATGCCAAGTGTGCTGAGACTGCATAAACTGTGACACACTGTATAACTGTGATTTATTTATTTTTAAATTGCTACGTAACTGTTCTCCAGAGCTAAGGTGTGGGGTTTTCCAATGTTCATGCTGCCTGTTATTTACCCTGAAGGTACTTACCATTTTGGCAGAATAAGGAGGGATTTACAGTAGACTTAAGCATAACTTCCAAGGACTTAAATCTTTGTCATTATAATTGTAAGCTCTCCTCTCCAACAGTCTGTAAGCCAAAGACATCTTAAAGCAGCACCTAGTGCCCACCTATGCCTGAGCTTGGCTTTAAAGCAGTACCTCTAGAGAGGTGAAAAGCACTCAACTCCCCTAAGTGAAGTTTAAAAACAAAGGAGAAAATATCATTATTAGATATGTCATGGATGGTCATTTCAGAAATAAATTCCTAACTAATCCCTGGGCTTGTCATTGGCATTAGCAAGCTGGCAAGCAAACTGAGACAGCCACTGAATGAGGAACAGAATTGTCTTCTTTCCCAGACCAAAAATATGCCCTACTTCCCCTTGCAGACAAAATGGGGAGTACTGTTCTGCAGAGCCAAGTCTCACCTATCCTCTAGATACCAGACACTCCTGCCCCCCGTTAAAATCACAAAAATCCTTCAGCTTGTCCTTGCCAATACCTGGCAAGACTGTATATTATGATCTCAAACTACCTGGTACAAAACTCCCCAATTACAGTCAGCATACCATAATGAACACTACACCAACTAAAACGATTAAAGGCCAAGCAGAAAAAGTGACAAGGAAAATAGCATATTTCTGCTTCAAGGTGTGGCTCATCAAGTCAAACCCTGAGATGAAAGTGGCCGAAGGCAAGTTAAGGCCCAAACATGAGTGCTACCTATTCCATTCCATGAGTTTACACTATTTTTCTGTCACTGGAGCTATATAAGCTGCTTTTTTTGGCATCACCAAGAGATGCTGCAATGCCATAAAATGAGAAGTAGGGTGACTTCAGGTGAGATACAGAATTGGGTTCTAAGAAAATAACTCTACAGTAAAAGAGCCACAGATTTATTCCTGGTAATAATGAAAAGACAAGGGAAGAGTTCAAGCATGGAAAAAGAAAATATGTGAGTAATACCTCATCAGGATAACAAGTAACTGGAATGTCTCAGAAAAAAATTTCCTCAGAGGCATGCTGTCATGTTTGCTCCTTAAAACCAAAACAGCATCTGGATTAAGCACCTGCAATACTACTTAGAGAAACGACAGAGCTGGGTTTGATTGCAGTAATATGATGAAAGTGCACTAGTTAAAATAACTGCCTCTGAAAGGTTTGTGTTCCCAGCTAAACAACACTGTCAGCTAATTCCAGTTCAATCAAGACAGCATGTCAGGCTAAGTCCACACTGCACTGCTGAGGACACAAGCCCTCATAGAAGCACTTTTCCCCTCCTTTGTGACTGTGTGGCCAAAGCAAACACAAAGCAATTTCAATGCGCAGAGCTGAAATACAATGGTACATGAAGAAAACCCCACGATCAAATGATGGCCACACAGTTGATGCCTTTGAGAATTGCTGTCTTAACCACGTTATCTGTTTACTTCACATTGTTGTCATTTGGTTCAGAAGTCAAGCTGTGTCACACCGTCAGCCAGGATGGTTTCCTGGTGCCCACAACCTTATGCTTCAGTGTTAATCACCTTTAAAAGGGAGTCCAGCACAACTTTCCAAATGCAAGCAAAAGATACTGTGCTCCTTTTCCCAGCCTGGAAAGATCCTCAAAACAACTTTCAAGGATGCAAGCCTGATTCAGCTCAACGGAGTCTTAACCATAAAAATTAAGCTTGACAGTTTAGATGGCAACATTTACATTGATTTTCTCCTGCAGTGAAGCACTTAAAGCAACAGAAAAAGTCTACTCTGACACTTAACCATTTTGGTGTTAAAGGAAAAGCTTAGATGCTGAGACCAGAAGAACTCTTTACCATCCAGCAATTTATAGGTGATTTGTCTCACCTCTCCAGTAGCACAGCACCCAGAATCCCATATGACCCCAGCCCCCATACTCATAGGATTCCCACTGATTCAACTGGGACATGTATTTCAAAGTCATCTCAGTTTGTATTAAAGATGTCCCAAGTTTGGCTTAAAGATGCCAGGTAACAGGAAAGTTTTTATTTCATTAGTATATGATGTAAACACCTACCTTCAAACTCAAGAAAAGCACAAGTGCACTCATGGGGGTACACCTACAAGAACAGTCCTTCTCCTGGATCACAGTTTGTGCCTTTACTCATCTCATATGGCTCACTCAAAGTACCACAAGTGTGTCTGGAAGTCCTCTGCAGGCCATACCAATTAATAAATACAGCTAGAAAAATGTTAAAACCAGTGAAAAAGTAACTTCTTAGAGTATTCTGTCTCAGTATGTCTCAAAAGATGGCTGCACACCAGCTCCCAGCAGAGACTTCAACAATAAACATAAGATTTTGTTGATTTTTTTGTTCTTTATTGACTACTATTAGGTAGTAACAAAGTCTTTTCAAGAGCCCTCAAACATAAGCAGGTGGAGGCTGAGGGAAATTGCTGCACTGCCTTAAAGAACACACAGAGATTTCTTCTGACTTGTACCATATCCACAGCAAACTAAAAATCAATTTTTACTTTCCATTTCCCCTAAAGGCTTATGGACACAACTGGGCCTTAAAGCAAAACAGACATGCAGTGCTGCATCTCCTGGCAAACTCAGAGCATTTGTCCCACTGTGAGAATTAAGCATCACACAGCTTACAACTGGGCCAAACTGCTTAAGCAGTAAAAAATTGGGAGACAGAGGAACAAACAGTGGCAGTGGGGTATGGAAAAAAGAAGATGTCCTAAGTTGAACCCACAGACAGAAGGTTAGCAGTCAATCCTCAAGGCCAGCAGCCACTGCAGCACAGACTCTGGAGAACAGAGCAGGCTTAGACTAAAGCAAGCAAACAATGCAGAAAGAACAGAAGCTGTTTGAGGCCCACAGCTGCAGCAAGGGTAAGCCTTCATCTTACAGCCAGCCAAAGCCTTAAAGTGACCAGACTACAAATGCATAAAGAAGCTCAGGTGTGAGATCCCATTTCAAAAAGGGTTATCAGCATTAAATCTAAGACTATTAAGTATACTCAAGCAAGATGAAGCATAAAAGCTTTCCAGTTTGGCATCTGCATCAAAACACAGAGCTCTGTGAGGAGAAATTTGACCAAAGCTGTGCATACAGGATCACTCCTCAGGAACTATAACACAACTCCTAAAAGAGATTTTATCTTAGCAGAGAGCTTTTTAGGCTGCTTCTAATAGGGCAAGAGCACAGCATCCTCTTTGCTGGATATTAGCATTTAGTTCCATCTTGGCTTTGAAAGGGCATGAAAGACAAATCTTACTTTTTATCAGCTTCACCTAGGACTCAGAATTTATACTCTCTTTTTTGACAAAGTTTTGATGAAATAAAGTCAGCCACTCAGAAGTGTATGCAGAAAGGTGACAAAGTGAGTTATCGGCTGGCAAACACTCAGAGACTAACATTCAAATTGTAGATAACAATAACACTGAAGATTACTGGCAGGCAGTCAAAGGCTCAGGTGCTTTGCCAGCATTTTCTACAAAGAAAGTCAATACTTTAACATATACAGAGCAAAACTAAGTGCCTGATGAGTCCAATGCCTCAATACAATACCAAGGGTCCCCGTCCTAACAAAGTGATGATCACTTACGCAGTGACATCACTGTCACAGTCTGGCCAAATCTGACAATCAGTTTAGCTGATGTCCGTCATGCCAGAGATTAAATTTCTGCTGATTTGACATAGATAGTGACTCACTGCACCACCTGGACATATAAACAGCAGCACCACAATTCAGGAAAGGTGACCCAGGACATAAACGTGAGAGGAGCTTCCCCACTTGGTGGAAATTTTAAAACAAACATATGGTATCCTTACTTTATCTGTAATCAACCTCATGTGTGTATGTTAAACAGAAGTATTCATTGTGTATAAACACACTTCCGGCACTCTGCATACCTTCTGAGCTGTGATCTAGGATATGAAACTCCCTGTCCCTTGTACCTGTAGCATATGCTATAGATTAAAATGATCCTAATACATACATTCATGCAATCCAGAGAAATTTAAGACAACCTGACATGTAGCAAAACTGAGTTATCTTCTTACTTCTCTGATACTACAACAGTATTTGCTGTCCTAAAGGCAAGACAATGGATTTTTTAAAACATGTCCTTTTATGAGAACAAAAGGAATTTTAAGACTCACCAAGGTTTTGTAAGGATGGCACTAGGGTTTTAGTTAACAGTAGTTCAACCAGATATAATACCTATCATTTTACACAAGAAAAACCTTTCCCACCTCCAGATCGATGCCCCTGTTGGAACGGTGCCTTCTGTTAGACTCTGCTGAATCACAAATGGGGGAGGTGGAATCAGCACAAGGTTTCTTCTTTGCTCTTCCTGTTCATCCAAAACTCCCTTACTTTCAGATCAGTCAGTATTTGAACAAACACGTTCAAAGATGAAAGGCTAATACACTGATCCAGAAACTAAACGCTGCATGAAGAAAGTACCACACAAGACTGGACTAAGCAGCTCCTCGACCTTTACAGTTATCGTCATCCACAACCTTTAGACTAACTCAGCAATGAACCATTACACTCCAGTGCCCCTCTCTCCTCTACGCACCAGGGAGCACAAGGGCTCAGACCCCACAGCACAGTCCTCAGGGTGCAGGAGGGAGACACCCAGGTCCATTTCCAGGCAGCGATTGGGCATTCGGAACAAGTCTGGAAAAGGTAACATTCTTCTTGTCCAGATTTGTCCACGTAGCATCCTCCAAAGTCTTAAAGTACTCCAGAGCTCTTCTGTGTAGAGACTAACTACAGAGGAGATGCCATTTATTTGCAGGACAGAATGTTATTTACAATAGCTCCACTTAATGCAGGCATCATAGCTGCTGCACCCAAACGAAGAATGAACCTTGAGAAGTCAAAAAAAGCAAATGGTCTTCTCCTTGCAAGAGAAATATTTCAGAAAATCCACAAGGACAGAAAGAGGAGTGCAGAATGGGAAACAAACATTTGCTTCAGCTGCAAATAAACAAGCAACATCTCAGACAGTTACCTCCAAGAAGTCAGAGGCTAATCTGAAACGATGCTGTGCTAAAGCAAGACACTTCATCGGAAACTTGTGATGCCAGAAACAGAAGCACGAGACTTCACTAAACCTTTAAGCTGTTCTAAAAGGGCAAATATAAGTGTAGTCAGGTATGCCTCATGCATAGCAATTCAGCCTCTGATGCTGATAACAGCAAGCCTCAGGGCCAACACAGCCTGTACACAGATTCTTCATTAACCTCTTTGAGTGTTGCCTGTGGCAGTCTGCGCGTGGGGCAAAAGGCACCTCTCATCCTCCCCAGCAAAACTGGTACACAGACAGAGTAACTGGGAAGAGGGAATGTACAAAAAGACTCACACCAAAAGCCAATACCACACTGGCAGGCAAAACAAGCTGCAGAAAGGCCTATTCCCTGCTGCCACCAGGGAAGGCCTTCACTGTGCACAGAGTACCATGAAAGGACTCCTGAGACCACCTTTGAATTCTTTTTTACACTCTTGCCATCAGGTTCTTCTGTCACTCCTTGTTTTTCTGTTCCCTGGCTAAAACAATCCTCCACAGAGAATAGCACAGAAATGGCTAAATGGTTGTCACTGTTTCCAAACAGTGTTTAAATCTCTGCAAGCAGTACTTCACAGCTGTACTTCGGCCTACATCAAAGTCTCACAGAGCTGTTTGTCATCACAACATTTCCTGCCTTGCATTTCCAGTGTCTGGTACGGAAATGCTGTATTTTCCTTTACAGATAAAAGGGGAGATTGAAGACTGGGATATGTAAACACTTTTTCCACCTGTACAGCATCTGGGTTAAAGCACTATGCCTACACTCGGTGCAAATAACCTCCATGCACTGAAATTTAGATACCAAAGATTCCCTTTATGTTTGTTTGCCTTTCATATTTTCCTCTTTATTCATCACCACTCTCCATATGCACAAGGAGTAGGTACAGTCCTTTTCTTAATGTCTGTTTCAGTAGCTCTCCATAGTATGCACTCTGCTGTCATTGGTATCTGTGGCAACAGAAGATCAGTAAAGAGGCCACTTAGCTAAGCTGGGTACCTGGGAAGGTCACAGGCTGCTCTGCCCCATCAGCCAGCTCCTCATATGAATGCCACTAAGCAATTTCTTCCTCCTCATTTTGTACATTAAGTTTATTCTTTTGGCTAAGAGGTACTTGGAATGATAGGACTTCAAATAATTACCCATTTACAATTTGCTGTTTCATCCAAATTCAAAGTTCAAGTTGTCAGAGGACAAAGTTGAATGCAAGCTCTCTGACATTGCATGGAGGCATCAGAAAAACCCAAACTGTTTAGCACAAATACTTCTGCTTAAAACAGGGTATACTATGTACTTCTTTGCTGTCTATTGGTCTGTGTAGGCATACACATCAAAGCATGACCATTGCAACCACTTTCACACAGTCATTCTGCATCTTATCATAGCCTGATCTACAATCAGCACTTACAAGGAAAAAAGCATAGAGGGAGAGAGTTTTTTACTGCTTGCCCTGCAGTTACAGAATCACAGACTGGCAAAGGTTGGAGAGACCACCACCTGGTCCAACCTCTCTGCTCAAGCAGGGTCATCCTAGAGCACATGGCACAGGATTGTGTCCAGAAGGTTCTTGAATATCTCCAGTGAGGGAGAATCCACAACCTCTCTGGGCAATCTGTTCCAGTGCATGGTCACCCACACAGGAAAGAAGTTCTTCCTCATATTCAGGTGGAACTTCCTGTGCATCAATTTCTGACATTGCCTCTTGTGTTATTGCTTGACACCAACCAGAAGAGCCTGGTTCCAGCCTCTTGACACCCTCCCTCCAGATACTTACAGACATTGGTGAGGTTCCCTCAA
The DNA here is from genome assembly GCF_000695815.1 of Acanthisitta chloris. Lineage (NCBI taxonomy): Eukaryota > Metazoa > Chordata > Aves > Passeriformes > Acanthisittidae > Acanthisitta > Acanthisitta chloris. The sequence goes on from NW_008674388.1 coordinate 51,210, forward strand.
GGCTGAACAGGCCTGGCTCCCTCAGCCTTTCCTCCTAAGAGAGATGCTCCAGTGCCTTAATCATCTTCATTGCCCTCTGCTGTACCTGCTCCAGGAGCTCCATGTCTCTCTCGCACTGAGGAGCCCAGAACTGGACACAATATTCCAGCTGTGGCCTCACCAGGGCTGAGTACAGGGGCAGGATCACCTCCCTTGACCTGCTGGCAATGTTCTTCTTAATGCATCCCAGGATTACATTGGCCTTTTGGGCCACAAGGACACACTGCTGGCTCATGGACAGCCTGTCCACCAGGACCCCCAGGTGCTACTCTGAAAGTCAACTGAGCCTTAGTGCTTCAGGTAAGAAGCAAGGAACTAAAGCAGATATACCATTCAAAACAAAGGCAAAATGCAAAAGTCCCTTAGGCAAAAGGAAGTGAAGCAGGAAAGTAAAACATACAATATAAACAGATTTATTTTCCTAACTTTTCTACCGAGGCTTTAGCAGTGTTTCAATGTAAGCAGAAAAGAACACTGCTAACATCCTGACTTAACAATTAAAAAGATATTAAGAGAGTGACAGAATAAACTGCAGCACCAAAAGTAACAATTTCAAAAAATAATTTGGCTACACTTGCATTTTAGTCAAATGCATTAACCATAATCTTAAAGGACAGGGATTAGAATATAAGCCTAGCTGCTTAATAACTGTGAGTGAGGATTTTGCTTACTATAAGGAACATTTGCTCCACAGATAAACAGTGGGAATGACACCCTGTGAGGTAGACTAAAATGAGCAGCACTGCTGCTGTGGCAGTGACAGGCTCCTTCCTGCTGGGTGGGCAACCACAGCAGAGCTGGTGCACCTGGGAGGGACAGCACACGGCTGTGCCATGCCTCGAGGAAGGAACAAGCAACCTGGCACCTCTCATGGGGTGTATGGCACCATTAAAAGAGAAATGAGGTTGGAAAACCCAGGGGCACAGGACCACCAGGCTGGGATCACCACCCTCAGTCTCTCTAAGGAATTAATGAATACCTTGCCTGTCGCAAGCACTGATCAGGCCACAAAAGGGATTCGCCCTAAGATAAGACATTCTAGCCACCACTTGGACAACTTGAGATAAGCACAAAAAAGATGAGTTTGCACTAATTCCAGGCCTGGTGGAGGTGAGATCTGGTTAGCACATCCTGATTAACGTATCTAAACAAAAAACTCTGCTGTGGCAAACTGCGTATATATGTCCCCGGTCAGAGATCATCCTAGACAGGCAGTACCGGTCACCACCGAACCCCCACCCCAGCCTTCCCCTCTTCACACGGAATTAGGAATACATCTCCATGGACAACTGGAATTTGGACTGTGTAGAGGTGGTACCCCCAGATGAACAACCTGGGACCCTCACCACCAGAAGCGTATTTTGGGATCCCCACCAGCTGAAGAAGGACTCAGGACCTTCCCCATCAAGAAGCCCAGGGTGAAGAAGGAACAATGGGATGCCACTGGATCCATGGGTGGTAACTATGTCTCCCCCTCTCTCTCCCCTTCTCTATTTCTCTCTCTTTCCCCCCAGTCTTTCCCATTTCTTTCTATCTGCAGAAGAATGACTCAGGACCTCCACGCAGAGTGAAGCTGTGCCAACAGGACACTGCTGGATTCACAGGTGGTGACTATCTCTCCCCACCTCTCTCTCTCACTCTCTTTCCCCCTGCTCTTTCCTGTATCTTTCTATCTACCTCACATTCATAACTATAATTAAATAAAACCCATACTGTTATATTATTAACGCAGTATTGACTTTGCCATATGGTCTCGTTTGCACCTTAATTTGGGCAGAGGCAGCTCTCACTGAGTGGACCGTAGCAGCCTCCCACCAGCCTGGAGCAGCAGAGCCCTTTGCATGTCTGGGGCTTCTGGCTCACTCCGCCTTACAGCCGGGGCTGAGAGCTGCGAGCTGACAGCACTCACACGGCCGATGGCAGAAAACCTTCTCCTCTCCAACAGGCCCCAAAACCACTCCCACCACCCAGC
>NW_008674389.1:0-2244 GCF_000695815.1 Acanthisitta chloris
AAGGTTCTTCCAACCCAAACCAGTGTGTAGTTCTGTGACAGACAATTCCTCACACCCTTCAGCTGGCCCTCCCTCTGCAGTTGGCAGGGAGCTCGAAGGTTCTTCCAACCCAAACCAGTGTGTAGTTCTGTGACAGACAATTCCTCACACCCTCCAGCTGTCCCTCCCTCCGCAGTTGGCAGGCTGGAGCCTCAAGGAACAGCAAACCACTTCTGCAGGTCTGATACCCTGGTTTGTCTCCAAGGGAATGCACCAGAAGTGCTCCCTGTACCTCTCCCCTCCCTGTATTAACGCTCCCCAGATGTTGGGTCTGGCTGCTCTCAGCCCACAGCTTGTTTCTGGGTTCTCCTCATGTGCTGAGCACCACAGCACACCCAGCTCTGGGCCCTGGCAGAAAGCAGAGCAGAACTCAGGTCAGGCACTCAGCACTCCATGAATCCCAGGGCCAGGACTCACCTGAGAGCTCCCGAGCCAGGGACCTGTGGCGCATCTGCCGCGCGATGTTCACAATCTCGTCGAAGGTGACGCTGCCACTGTGCTTAACTGTGGAGGGAACACCAGCAGCACTGAGCTCACCTGCACAAAGGCACTGCCAGCAGCCCCTGCCTCCCCAGGGGCACCAGTGCAGCACTGGGAGCACAGGGAGAGCTGGGAGTATGCCAGCAAGCACACAGCTCTGCTCCCTCAGTCAATGTCTGCCTGCTCACCCCGGAGCGCACCAGGCCCTGTGTCACAGGACAGCTACAGTGGCAGTGACTGCTCTTCCCCATCTCTGCCCGGAGAAGCTGTGGTTGTCCCATCCCTAGGAGTGTTCCAGGCCAGCCCGGAGAAGCTGTGGTTGTCCCAACCCTAGGAGTGTTCCAGGCCAGGTTGGATGAGGCTTGGAACCATCTGGGTTAGTGGAAGGTGTCCCTGCTCAGGGCAAGGGATGGGACTGGATGGGTTTTAAGGTCCTTCCAACCCAAAGTACTGTGATTCTGTGACCCTCTAAACCCCAGAGCACTGCTGCAGTAGCACCGGTTGTGCCTTGGCACTGCCCAAAACAGCCCCGTGGCACCTGTTTGCCAGTTAGTGCTGGGTAACCCCAGGGGAAAGTGACTCTCCCCTCCAAACCCTTCAGAACCAAAGCCAAAGGAGAGCACTTACTGTTCTTCTGCTTCTTCCTGTCACGAGGAGGCTCCTTCAGAGCTTTGATGATCAGCGCAGAGGCAGAAGGAACAACCTCTATCTAAATGCAAAGAGATTAGTTTCCTCCCCCCGCATTCCACACAGAGTTCCATCACTGAGATACTCAGCCAAGCAATCAATTAGCCTAACAAAGTTAATTCCCAGAACAACACGGGTTTGGTTAATTCACTCATACAAGGTTTTTTGGGATGTCTGTTCCCAGGTTTTCGGCACAGGCCTCCCCACAGCCAGGAGAGGACTGCTTCCTGCCTGGGGCTTGCTCTCAGCTCACCACTGGAATGCACCAGCCACAGGGGTCAGGACAGGCACGGTGGCAGGTGGCTACAGAGGCATGGAAGGCCACTTGTCACTTATTTATATGTTGCTTGAAATACAGGGATTTTTTTACTGGTATTAGGGACAATTTATCTGCAACAGGACAAGAATCGAGGGCTGGCATATGAAGATCCTTTCCCACAGCTCAGAGCCTGGGAATCTCCAGCCTGGCAAGCCCCAGGTTCCACTCTCCCCCTCTCCCCCCCACACTCTCTCCTTTCCCACCGTAGGCTGGAGCTCAAGGCCCTCAGATAACTCCCCCCCCATTAAGGTCTTCCCAGAAGACCCCCACACACGCTGTGCGTGGCACTCATTTTATCCACCTCGGAAGGATGAAGGGCTGAGTGGACCCTGCCGGGCTGTGGCTGGTGGCAGACAGAGCCTGTCCACTCAGCCCCGCGGCGTGTGGTACCTGCGCTTGCCTGTTCTGGATCGTCAGCTTCACCGTGATCCGCAGCCCCTTCCAGTCACCCGTGGCCTTGGCAATATCATCGCCCACCTTTTTGGGGGACTGGAGGCGACATTTAAGGGTCACACAGGGCAGCACCCCGGGACACGCTGCCCCATCCCGGGACATAACTCCTCCCCGACCCGGGACACGCTGCCCCATCCCGGGACATAACTCCTCCCCGACCCGGGACACGCTGCCCCATCCGGCAGCTTTCAACTGCTCTGAGCTGTCTCTAAAACCAGATTTCATGCACTTCAAGAGCAGTTGAAACCTCTAAGTTGTGTTTCTGT
>NW_008674390.1:0-396 GCF_000695815.1 Acanthisitta chloris
GCGCCTTCGCCACCAGCTTGCCTTACAGCACACTGGGACAGCTGCTCCTGCGCCTTCAATACTTCCTTCTTGAAGTATGTCCATCCCTCCTGGGTCCTCCTCCAAGGGCTGTTTCCCAGGGTATTCTTTGAACCAGACTTTTGAGCAGGCCAAAGTTTGCTCTTCAGAAGTCCAGGTAGTTTTAGTGATGGCCCTTCTTGCATCCCTGAAAACTCAAAAACTCTATAATTTCACAGTTGCTGAGCCCAAACAGCCTCCAATGACCACATCTCCTACCAGTCTTTCTCTGTTTGCTAAAAGCAGGTCTAGCAGGGTCCTACCCTTAGTAGGCTCATCTACCAGCTGAAGTAGAAAATTATCCTCTATGCACTCGAGGAACCTCTTAGACTGCCTTTC
>NW_008674390.1:487-7745 GCF_000695815.1 Acanthisitta chloris
TCCCTACAGAGAAAATTTCCAGCAGACATCTGGTAGGTAAAGTCACCCACAAGGACAAGGGCTGGTGATTTTGAGACATCCACGAGCTGCCTGTAGAGTAAATCATCACCCTCGTTGTCCTGATTGGTTGATGTGTAACAGACTCCCACTGAGATGTCAGCCTTGTTGTTCTGTCAAAACAGAAGAACCTGACTTTGGGTTATCTGATAATAAATGGAATTCTAATCTTAGGGTAATAAAAATAGGATTAAATTAGAGAAAGGCTATGTCTGTGTTCACAAGTGACATGGCCTAGAAGAAATGAATCTTCAGAAAAAAACCCTTCTCATCCTTCTTATATTTGCAGTGAGGTTCCTTCATGTTGCAATGCATTAGTTGTGCTCTTGAAGTGCATCTTCTGACTTAATTTCATCCAAAAGGAATTTTTTTCTGTTTGGCATCATGAAATGCTTTTTATAACCACATGTGCATATATATGAGGTAAATATTAAAAGGAAGAAATTTGGAATTAGTGTGGTTTTTTCCTGTACCCTAGCAATGTTAAATTATAAAGAAAGTTAAGATGAGCTGGCCCAGCAGAAGTTATTACACTGAAATAGATAGTATTGCTGATGTATTAAATTACTGCTCCATGTGAGCCTCCATGTGAGCATCTGGCTGTGGCAGACTGTCAGGCAAGGGGTAGAGCTTTTTTTTTGTGGCAATATCTGCCAAGTGCTTGTGCTCAGTTCTGATCTGAGCAGGAGTCACTCCTGTAAATCTAGGGGCTGGGTGAGTAAAGGGATTAGTGCAATGATTTGAAGTGCCATGTGCTGCTCATGCCAGAGCAAGCAGTCAAACTAGATTTTGTGCTGTCATCAACAGCTGTCATGAATGTTTCCTTAAATCTGTTTTGGAAGGGGGTTTATGCAGTCTTAGAGATATGCTTAAAATCTGGGGTCAAGCTAACAGAGAGCAGTGTGAGTTGTAGTATAAGGGACCTTAGACCTATATTTAACTGCATCATTATAACAATTTTGTAATTTTTTTTTCTTTATGGAGAAAAGCTGTACTTCAGTGGTTTTATTGTCTGTTTGATAAATCAAAACTAAAGCAGAAGTTTTCTTTGGAGGGATCAAAGGAAAGAAGGGAACAAATAAATGGTATTTTTCTCATGTGGCTGATAATGACTTGTGCCTGTCATTGCTATTCCCTGTTTATCTGACCTATTAATGGAGGGCAAAATTCCAAAGAAATGTTTAATTAACATTTGTAATTAGTATTGCAAAAGACCCAGCTTTATAGAACAGGCAGCCCAGAGAGGAGGGCCAGGAAAAGACAAGCTGTAATTATTGCAGCTCTCCGTAGTGGTCTCATTCATCTCATTAACATCACAGTGGGATGGTGCCACTGTAGGCTACTGGCAGGTGTCTAACTGCCTTCCTCCTGGGGAGACTTCTACAAAAGAGGTCCTGATCTGCAAATAAGTTTGAAAGCTTGCCAGTGGAGTACCTCATTCAAACTTTGAAGTCTCCTGCCTCCAAAATACCCTAAAAAATTTCAGCTTCAATAAAGCATGATGTTCTGGGGATGTGCTTACTTTTTAACTGTGGAAGGGAGAGGAAGAGAGAGGGGAGAAATTGAGGTTTGTTTAGCAAAGCATGCTGCTTATTAACATGTTCCACTGAAAAAAAAAATAAGCTAGCTAGAAGGGAACTGTGCATGGATAAACAAAAGGAAGACCTGAGCCATCACTTGAAAAACATTGAAATGCAATTAGCCCATAAGAAAGGCATCTGTCAATTTTCTGTGTGTGAGCAAAGTTTTTCTTCTTCTGGAATGCCTCTCTTCAAACTAAATTAAAATAACATATCGAATGGTCTAATTCAGTAAATGATAGTACATTTTTATGGAAGAAAAGATGCATTTGTTTTTGCTTCTTCATAAAACATATAAAAATGGCATTATACACTACTGTGACATTCAAGTTTTTCTTAAATCCCCAACTCAAGTATTTACATGAGACCCTTGCCTCTAAGTCAAAAGTAATTAGTGAGTTTCTAGCCATAAAAGCCTATAGGAAATATCAAGATAACATAAAGTAACAAAAAACAAATCCACGAACCTATAAACTTTTTCTTTTATGTTAAAGATGATATATGATTTAAAGCCAATCTCATGGTGTCTGAAGATACATTTTATTTTATTTTACTTTTTGGATATGGTGTAACTGAGCTTTTTTATTACAGCTGTAAGTAATGAGGCAATAAACATTTACAATATATGGCATGAATGGACTCAGCAAGTACTCAATATTTGGAAAAATCCTAAATCAAGTACACATCCCACAGATTTTACTGGAATTGCTCTTCTAACACTGTTTGTCAGCTTTGGTATATTGTTTACAATGATGATTAGAGGACCATTATAAATATGCATAAGAGCTAAATTAAACCTGCCTCTATTAAAGAGCTTGTATACAAAAGGATACTGAAGGTGATGTTTAGAACAGTAGTGCAAGAGTCAGAAAACATTCATTTGAATCTTGTTGGGTATGTGGTGAATCAGCAAAATCAGATGACCTGTGATTTTTGAGAACACGTTGTTCAGTTTGGTGAAAGGAATCAATGCTGCATTTATTTATTGCTGACAGAGCATATATTTCTGCATTTTTAAGAGCTCTAATCACAGCCAAGTAGATTTTGCAGAAATCTGTTCCAATATTGAATAGAAAGGTGGTCTCTGCCTTGAAGCAGCTAGGACAGGAGGCAGGTGACAGAGATGGAAAACAAGGAAAGAATGAGTGACCATAGATTTGCAAAAAAATGAGGAATACATATATACGAGCTGATGTTATATTTTAGGAGCATTTTAAAGACATCTATGAAATAAAATAATGGGATAGTTTTGCAGATATTTACTGACACTTGTTTTTAAAGTAAAATAATGAGATGATGAAAATTCACATCATGGATTGATTGAAGGCACTTGTCAACTTTCTGGCAGTGAATAAGAGATAAGAATGATAACTAGCACAGTAGAAACTGTCATATTCTAATGTACATTTAAGAAGACAAAAATTTAGTACTTGGACTAGTGATATGAACTTTTAAAAGCTACTTGATGAAGCCCAAAGATTTGCTATTCAAAGTCTGAGTTTCCATCCCTTTAAGTAGAGGAGCTTGTGCTCAGGAGCAAATGGTGTAAAAGTAGGCATATCCATGAAATTCTGCCCCAGACTGCAAATAATTAAAAGGCTTGATTTACGGGTGAGACACACACTGAGCATACAGCTCCTAAACTCACAGTTTGACCTCTGTCCTTTTACAGGGCTGCCTCCAGGGAACCGATCTCTCAGTGTGAAGAATCTCTTACATGGATTACATAGTTGAAGTCCAAAGTTTGCTTTTAAGCAAGAATAGGGAAACTAAGGCAAAGTGCCTTGTGTCTGTGTGAGAGAAACTTAACATTTATCTAAAAGTCTTTAAAAGATCAGGTACATAATTCTAACCCTCCCTCTGACTGAGTATAGGTCAATATACTTTAAACGTATGGATCAAATATACTGTATAATTTGTACTAGTTCTGTCTTTTTTATATATAAATGGGGGGAATGCTACTTGCTTGCATGAAAGGCTTTTATGATGTTTAAGCGTAGAGTGGTTTAAAGTTTATTTATTATGAAAGGAGCTAAATAATATAATCAGTCTCCATTTGTATTAATTTTGTTTATTTTTAAATGAATTATTGCCTTTTTCTCAAATTACTGTTAACCTTTACGTTTAGCTTTGCTTACAGGTTTAACAGCCCTTATCATCTAATGCTTCCAGCAAAAACAGGGACCCTTTCAGATGTACATAGTCTTAGATTTGTTTTTCTACATTTCCCTCAGGTACTAGATATATATGGCTTGAATTCTGCCAGGCACAGGCAAAGGCTGATGAGAGGAAAAACAGAAAAATGGAAAGAGAATACTGCAGTTCTTTTCTTTAAAATTCTGGACAAAAGAGGAAGAAACCCATAATCATATAATTGGATAGTATGTGGCAATGTTCTTTTAACAAGGTGTGTTGAAAGACTTTTGAATAGTGGAGGATTTTAAAGAGAGGACACAAGATTTTTCTTGATTTTTGTCTGTATGCCAGCTGTACTTATTACAGCACTCTTGATTGTGCTAAGATTTGTTGCTGTTGTTTTCTGTGCATGTGGATTGATTGCTTCTCCTAAATTGAGTCAAACTTGAGCTGTTTTTCTCATTGGAGTTTTGTTTGTTTTGGTTTTTTTTTTTAAATTTCTCAGCATTAATTTGTTGTTTTTTTTCCTTTCTCTAGGTCATCAGGGATGCAGCAAAGTGTCCAGGTCACCAGACACGGTGTTGTAACAGCAAACCTTGTAATTGATCTTGGCGGAATGAAAGGGTGAGCCCAGAAGATCAGAGCAAAGACTCACAGTCCCTTGGCAACACCCACGAGCTGAAAGCTGACCTGGAAACAGTAAGATGTGGTATATCTGTAACAGCTTTTGTACAGCCTACATCTAGAAGCCATTCATACACATGAGGAGAAAGCAGAAGTACAGAAAATTTTAAACAGAAAAAAGAAAAAAAAAATCATTGAAAGCACTACCAATGATAGTAAAATATGGAATATAGGCTAACAGGCCTGTTTCTTTGAACTTTTCAAATTGCTTTCCTTTGGCTTTTTGTGAAAGTTCATTTTGCCTTAATATGTATCATTTTCAGATACAGCAACAATATAATTAGTCTTGAACTCCAGACCAATACTCTGCTCAGTGTAAAAACAAACAGCACTCTCCCTCCCCCAAAACCACAGCAGCAATCAGGCACCTCATATGACAAATCCATATGGTTAGTGCACCAGCTCTTTAACTCTGAAGTCTAGAGTTAAAATCATCTGTTATGACCCCAGTAAAGATGAATTGGGTGATCTACTGCATGTTGTAAAAGTATAATATTATCTTGCGCTTCTACTGGCTGAAAGCTCCATCAGGGAAAGGCTTTTTCTTTCTATTTTCTATCTGAGAGTCCTTGAACCAAATACAGATGGTGTATAAATAAGTGTAACCCACTGACCCTCTGTCCCACACTGTGTCCTATATTTTTGAGCTTTGCTGTTGAGAAAGGAAGGAATTACATTCCCAGAGGTAAAAGCAGGATGATTGCTGCCTTTTTTTTTTTTGTCCCTCATATGATAGCATGGCATTGGTTTTCAAAGGATCCTCCTTCATGTTACCTTTGTGTGATCTCATCCATAGTCTAATTATTGACTATCCCCAGAGGTAATTTGGCCAGTAGCTGAGCTATCTGTCCTGCAGAGCAGCTGGATCTGAAGCACAGGTGGGTGTACCTGATCAAGATTTCATGTGGTTAACAGATTTCAGCGCGAACATATATAGTGATAAAAGCAGAAATTTTACTTCAGTCTCTGTAAGCCTTGAGTAATTATTTCAGCAACCAAACCCAACATCTATACCATTGTGCTGTGCCTAATTCCAGTTTAATTCTAGCTGGAGTTTACACAACTCAACTGCTGAAAGCAGACTTCTGGCTCTCAAAGGAGGGACACTGTAAAGTAGCATCTATCCTGTTTTTGTAGCATCTGGTGATGAGAGACTTGAGAGGTGAACACTTGCTTTAGTTGGGTGAGATGTGTTCTGTGCCCAAGCTCAAAGTGATCTCTTCTCCTCACCTTCCTTAAGGCCTGGCAGTTTATAATTACCAGCCTGGGCAAGCTGTGCTTTTGCTAAGCATATCTCTGGGACCTTAATATGATGTATTATATTTGCCAGTTGCAGGTTTTTAATGCCTCTATTTTTCAGACACTTGAAAAATGCAGAGTGAAAAGCACTCAGTTGAACCCATTGCCCAATGATAGTTGCTCTCAGTTTGGATCAGTGCCCTAGTTTACAGTTGTCATGATCTTCATTGGGAAGGCTGTGAAAATGGACTGACCTTATAGCATACCTGGAAGGCCAAGAAACTCTGTCTTTGCCAAGCTATACGTAGTCAGGAGGGTTAAGTTATACAGCCAGGTAAATGGTAATGCTAGCTGTTGTCATATTTTATTTGGCTGACTGCAGCTGTTAAGGCAGTCCTTTAGGGATATTCCTTTGGAGCTGGCAACCTCTGTGTCCTAAAAATAATCAGTACTGAAAAGAGTCAGTGACCAAGGGAAACAGTATTCTCAAGACATTAAATTCTCATATCTTTAACTTGTATGGTTAGTGCTAGACCTGTCAAAATCTACATGAGATGGATGCTTGGTGTTGTCTCTAGATAGGTGGGATTTCCAGGTTGTTTTACTTTTCTCCCCTGTGCAGTGACTTACATTGCAGCGGTCTGCATTATAAAGCTGGTGACTCAACAGAAGCAATAAAGAAAGTAGTTGCTGATCAGTCATTCCTTACAGACATCCCCAGTAGTATATGCATGCTGGCCTTTTAGGAGGTATGAAGTGTGAGTCACTGAGCACTGGAACAGATTGCCCAGAGAGGTCATGGATTCTCCCTCACTGGAGGTATTTAAGAACTATATGGACACAATCCTGAGCCATATGCTCTAGGGTGGCCCTGCTTGAGTAGGGAGGTTGGACCAGATGACCCACTGTGGTCCTTTCAAACCTAACTGATTCTGTGAGTCTCTGAAATGCCATTAACATTTTTTTTAGTTTGGATTCCTTGTTTTGTTTTTTAATTGAAATTCAGTTCACACTTGCAACATACTCTCCCTTTGGACTGTAAATGCAGTGCAGTACACAGATCACTCCATCTTCTTCTGCTCTTGATTGCTCACTGCTGCAGAGCCAGAACTTTCCAGCCAGGAGCTACTGCAGTGATTTTCCTCCATGGGCTCTGATGGAAAAAGCCATCAGTTAGGATGGTCCTTGCTGGAGAGCAACATGAATGCATCCTTCCAGGAGAAATGACTGGTGATCCTCTTGAGCAGACTGTCAGGCAAAATGCCTCTTCCCACTGCTCCTGAAGTGGGAAATGTGTGGTAGGCTTTATGCTGAGACCAGGGTTTGAATGTAATTACAGTCCCTGTCTTTTGTACTTACTTTAATAATACAGCAAAAGCTACTATTTGGCCCTGATCTAGGTGTGCATTCTTCCCATCAGTGAATTATTTGACACTGTGCTTCTGTTCTAAATGCTGTGAAAAGGCTGGCTGGACATCTGTTTAACCCCCTGTCTCCTGTGGTAACTGGAGTTACCACTTCCAGTTCACTGTTGAAGTGAAAATAAATAAAATAAAATAAAA
>NW_008674391.1:0-7109 GCF_000695815.1 Acanthisitta chloris
AGCAAGGTTTCCCTGCCCTTTGGAGAAGGAGCTTTACCAAAAATGCTCCTGATACCATCCAGTCCTAAGTGCTGGAGAGGATGAGTATCAAGGATAAACCTTGCTTGCATCAAAATCCCAGTGGGTTTTGCTGGAGGAGCTCCTCTCTTATCCATCCTGGAAAGCAAATCCCAGCATTCTCCCAAGAGCTGCTCACTAGCTTCCCTGTGCAAACAGGGCTGCTTTGTTTCCTTCTGCTCCCTGCCCACCTGCCCCTTTCCTCTTATCCAAGACATTAATCAGAGGCTTTTTGCTGAGGCCTTTGTTCTGTGCCTGCACATCACCCTGCATGGGAAGGCCTGGGCTCATGGCTTACATTCCTGGTGCCAGCACAGGATGATCTCTATTGACAAAAAAAATCATCAATACAGCTCCCTCTGGGAGGACTTCCCCCTGCTCCAGCCAGTGCAAGGCTTCAGCCACATGAATATGGCTTTGGGGGTGATGTTTGTACATAAACACAGATAGGGACACAATCAAACCTTTCATAGATGTGCACCGCTCCAGTTAATATTAAACAACACCTTCAGGTGATATCTCTCCATTGCTTCAGACTGAGAGGAACCTGCCACATTCTTCTCATAGCTTCTTTGCAGGTAGCTGAAATAAAATCTCTTGCAAGTAGCTCTGCCACAGAGCTGACCTGTATCCCTGAACAAAGCCTCTGTTATTCAGCAAGGCAAAGGGGAACAGCAGTTTTCTGATCATCTCCATCTTCGCATTTTCTCGGATGGAGACACAGGGTTTGAAGGCCTCTGTTTGGTGACCCCATCACAGGGGCATTATCTGCAGACTGGGATGAAAGACCTATCACAGCCTCTACCTCAGCACGTCTGTGATGGAGCATGTTTGCACAAACAATGCTCAAATTAAACCCCCAGAGTTCAAACTCTCACTCCCTGAAAAATGCTGTATGAATCCATTTTCTACTCAGTCTAATAAAGCAGCAACATATTTTCCTCCTGTTACAATATGATATGGTTCTACATGATGCTGTTCCCATGGTTTATATAAATTTAATCTGTAAATTGCTTTTTGAGGGGTGTAATACAGGCATATCTGCATTCAGTTGTCCAAGTATCAGTAACTATGCTGACGCACGCAAACACTCCTCAGATTGGCATTTTGGGGCATATTTGGCCCGTGACAGATAAGATCTTGGAAAGATGAGTCCTCTTTGCTGGACACCAGCTGTCCTAACCCTCATATGGGTAAGCTTCCCACAATAGCCATAGAATGAGCCGAAGGGCCTAGCTGTCTGAGTGCTGCCCATCCTTTCCTGGAGCAGCTCAAGATCTCTAGCCCTAAATCCTCCATGAATCCTTTTCCAAGGAGATTTCTAGCACCATGTTAAGAGCTGAAACCACACAGCTTTTTCCGATGCCTCACTGCCATATGAGCTTATCTTTTTGTTCAAGGCAGCGTCTGTGCTCTCCCAATTGAGATCAAAGCCAGGAATGAAATAGCAGGAGGAGGCAAAGGGTCTGGACACAGCAAATATTTCAGTTCTGCACCCCAGGCTCTGCTGGTAGAGCTCATGGTCACCAGCAACAAAACAATCCTATTTGAACTGGGAGGACTGGTTGGGCCAGGGCTGAGCCAGCACTTAGCTGCAAGGGCTCCTTGTTCCTGGGGTCTTGTGGTGCCAAGGCAGGATGAAACCCAAGGGAGTTTCAGCAATTATCATACAAATACCTAGGGATGCAGGATGGGTAGGGTTGGCTACCTGGCCAATGAGAGCAGCAATGACTCTTCCCAGCTTGCAGTCAGAGCAGGGTTGGGCAAAGCAGCACCAGAGCATCCCACATTCCTGGGATGGAAGCATTGGCTGCACTCCTGGCTGCAGGGACAAGCCAGTGTCTGGGTGATGGATTTTGCTAGCCTCAAATATGAAAGGCATTTTGCCTTCATCCTCTGGACTGCAAAATCCACCAGTGCCCACTGGGTCACTTTGTGCCAGCCCCAGCTGGAAAGAGGTAGTGGTGTGGGAGCAGCATCCTAACTCCAACCAGCTCACACTGGGCTTCACGGAGGAGAGGTGAGCTAACTCAGTCCTGGTAGATTAAAATAACTTGGAGGTCCCCACGTCCAATGCAGCAGGAGGGCAGGGTAAGCAAGACCTACATGTCACTTGTTCAGATGAGTCCAAACCATCTCCCAAGCCAGGTCTGGACTCATACTAAAAATGTCACAGCTAGTAAGGCCCCCCACAAAAACCTTCTTCAAACCAGGTTTGGGAAAGCCCCAAAACTGTTAATTTTGTCCCATTTCAGCTCAGCTCAGCACCTTGCTCTTTGGCAGAGGGTGAATCCCAGGCCAGGTGAATCTTGCCATCCAAGAGGCTCTCACAGCCCAGGCAGAACGGAGAACCTGTTGGTCTCATCCCACTTCCAGCTTCCTGCTCAACCTGCCAAGAGCCAATCACAGGAGAAGCCTCCTCACCTGCCGGAAGCATGGTGAGAGCAGACAAACACATTCAGCCTTTCCTCCTTCCCTCCCAGGGCCAGACCTGCCCTGTCTTCTGCTGGTTTCATCTTGAGTTTCCTCTCCTCTTCCTGGCCTTGGAGGCTTTTTCCTGTTCTGAATCTCTCTGGAGTTTCTGATGTTGTAAACACAGCTCTTCGTTCTCTTGTTGCCAATCCTCAAACCCAGAAGTGGTTGGATTTCACTGACGGACACCGCAAGCCCCTTGTGGGGTCAGCAGCCACCTCAGCAATCAACATGGTCTTCTATAACATGGGGGGACTGGTGCCAACACCCTTATTCCCAGCAGCATGTGGAGCAAGGGAATCTCCACTCAATGGGGTAGATTTCCCCTCCTGGTTTGCAGGACAGGTCAGAGAGGCCACCAGATATTTGCTTTGAACATGAAGTAATGTCTAGGGGTAGAAAGGTTACAGCAAAGACACTTGCAGTGTTTATACTAGCAAGACCAGCAGCCACCAGCAAGCTGTGCTGGGCAGAGGTGCTGTACTGAGGAAAGCAAATATTATCTTATATAGGTGTAATGAGCTGCTGCTGCTCTTAAATGCTGAGGCCTTCCAGAGAGAAAAGCCTCTTTAAATAGTTGGGATTCCTCTGAGCAGCATAGGGATGAGAGGAATAATATTTGGGAGAGGAACACACCCTGAATAACAGTGTCTGGGTGGAAAGCAGAGTGCAGCCAGTATCTCCCAGCCACAGATGGTTCCCATCAAGATGATTTTTTCCCCTGTTAATCCCAAAACAAACTTGAGATGTATTTTTATTTCTGTGTTAAGTGAGGAAAAAAAAGAGACTCTGACATGCCCCCCTGTTTTCTGGCCTCACTCCCTGCTTGGCCCTTGCTCTGAGAAAGCACAGAAAATTCATTTCATGTTAAAGGCAGGTCCTAGTAGGGACCCTGAGACCAAAAAGTCCTGGGATGATTCTTCCAACTCTTTTTGACCGGGAAATTTATGCCATTTGAGCTGGAAATGGAGGTGAAAACCTAAAGCCAGGGTGTATGTTTGAAGCATCTGGTGCACTCTGTGTCCTATCAAGGGACTGATGATATTTGGGTGCCTGTGGGGGTGTCACCAAGGGTGTCCAGCAGGGAGGACCTGCCTGTGCTGTACTCTACATCTTAAATCTGCTTTGAGTATCAGGGGTGAAGTCCTGAGCTAATTCATGCTTGAAGCCATCACATGTGCTCAGGAGCATCTTTAGCTAAAAAAGAACCCACAAATGGTGATCCAAACTGTGAGAGGACTGGGAACTAATTCTACTTAAAAGGCATCCCAAAAGCCCTGCTTTGTGGATTTGCCAGTCATTCCTCCATGACCTCCCTGACAGTTGGATGCCATGGTTCCTCAAACTTGCTGTGATGGAGCTACCAAGAGATACCCCTTGGCATGTCTCAGGACAGGTTTCCACGGTAAGCCATGAGTTAAGGATGTGGCACTCCTCCCAGATGATCAGCTCTGGGCTGTCTGAAAGGATTCAGATAGAGGCAGGGCCAGGAAATAACTTCTTGTGGAGTGATACTTCTGGTCCATGGTGGTGGCCCTGCTGGAAGTAACCCTATGGAGTGGTGACCTGACCTAGATGACAGCTGAGTGGGTTTCATTATTAGGAATTTTATTTCAGAGAGATCTTCCTGGGACATTTACACCCCTGGATGAGTTTGGGCATCCCCCCTTCCCTCTCTGGTAACTCCCTGGAGTGACTCAGGACATGCAAACACTGACTCATCACAATCTCCCAGCAGGGTTGAATTTCCCACGCGCTCCAAGACAGGATGGTGGGAGGAGGAAAATGCTCCATTCAGCCTCCCCTCTGCCTTGAGGACATGTCAGAGGGGATTGCAGACACACCAGCAGGGTAGGGAAGCCTCAGCAGGCTGAGGCAGCTCAAGGACCTTCTTCCGGACAGGGATGTACAGAGATAAGGTGATCTGGTCTGGGAGTTGGGAATGGATTGGGACCTGCCTTCCAGGACATGCTCTTCTGACTGAGAAGTAGAGCCAGGGAAAGGTTTAGGAAAAAGGAATTGCAGAGGTAAGGAAGAGGATGGGTGAAGCCAGGGTTGGTATCAAGCTCTGGGGTCTGCAAAGGTTGGTGGCACAGACTTTGTAAAGTCAGGGAGCTTGTCTGCACGAATCATGGATTTCAGCACAGACATCAGGACATGATTATTCCATACAACGATAAAAAGAAGTGGTTTCTGCAGCAAACAGCACCACTGAAAAGGCTGCCAAGCTCTCGAGTCTGTGACCACCCACTGCAGATCCTACTGGAAAACTGTGGAGGAACCTGCATTCGCTCACCAGGGATGAGGGGGACTGCTCTCCTGGAGATCTGCAATTTAAATGCTCATCCAGATATAAAACTGGTGATCCTAAACCAGATATTCCCTCATGCCATTGCACACTGTGGTGGACAATACTCTCTGACGTGTTTCATGTGAGTCAGAGCAGATGAACAAGATGTTCCCTTCCAGACCAAATAAATAAGCTTTAGAAAGCACCTCAAGGTGTTTCACCTGAAGGATCCTGTGATGAGGGTGTTTTGTGCAGTTGGGATCCAGATGTCTGCCACACTTCTTGCACAGGCAGATGGACAACATCAGCAAAAGACAGGGATGCAGCATGCCTCAACACTGCCATGACCACTGCCCTGGGGAGCTGTCCCAGAGCCCTACCACTCTCTGGGGGAAGAACCACTAAACCTCCCCTGACACAACTTCAGGCCATTCCCTCAGGCTCTGTCAGACATCGGGGTCCTTTCCCTGCCACTGCAAGGGGGCAGGAGTGGAGCTGGGACAGGTGATATCACCACATCAGCTGCACAGCACCAAACCTGCCAACACCAGCTGGCCTGGTGGGCTTTCTTCAGCAAGGTGATTTCTAGCCACTTAAGAGACCTTTCTGCCTTGGGCTTTCATGCCTGGTTAAACTACTCTGATAATTATGCTCTTCTAAATTAGTGAACCAATTAGGAACTCCAAAGTGTCTTAACTGCAGGTAAAGCCTCCATGTTTCCCCATGTTTCAGCACAGGTTTAGTAACTCATTGAATTTTAGATGTCCTTGAACTGTTTTAGGGTGAAGGCTGCTCTGGGCATGTGGTACAACCGAGTCAAACCCAGGGGAGGCTGTGGCCATAGAGACTTTCTGCCATGTGGATTCTCTAGTGTCTCATAAAGGGTTGTGCTCATATTCAAACCTTCCCTCTGTGGGTCATTTATAACTTCTCTCTGCCTGCCCAGTTTCACCAAGCTTTCACAAAGCTACTGCCCATTGAGTGTGTCTCAAACTGGTTCCAAAACTGAGCTGGATGAGACAAAGAAGCAGAAAGTGAGCCCTCCTGAGCCTTGGTTTCCCCTTGCAGCAGAAGCAGAAAGGATGTGCCCATTGCTGGCCATTAAAGGTTACAGTCCGTTCAGAGCAGAAGGATTGTAGAAGTCAATCCCATTTAAGCCTTTCTATTTAAAGGAATAAACTACCTAGGGAAAAGCAGCCTAAGATTAGAAACTCACAGGATTTCCTCAAATTCCAGCCATCAGCCAGAGATTCAGCCTGGGGGGGTGGTTTAGTATACTCCCAGAGCAAAAATCCTGCACCCCAGTGAAATTAAGAAGGGATTATGCTGTGCAGCTCCATCACAGGACGAAACCCCATGCTCAAAGCAGGTTTAATGCTGCTCCTTCTCTGCCTAAACCATCTCCAGTATTGCCTAATGGACAAACAGTTTTTTAGGCAGGACAGTTTTGGTTTTGGTGGAGAGGCACAACCAGAGAATGTTTCCAACAAATGTGGTTTGATCTTGGGGCAAAGGGCACAAAATGAAATGGGAAATAGAGGAGGAGCTGAGAGGGAAAATTCTAGAGGGTTGGGAAGGTGGTTGCTGCAGGGGTAAGGAGGCAGAGGGGTTTGGTGCAGACCTTGCTCTGGTATGGCACTGGTACCTCATAGCACCAAGCACTGCATCCAGGCCCTGAGGATGTTCCCAGACCCAGCAGCATGGCTAAAGCTTTGTGCCTGACTACCAGTAGTTGTGAGCACACAGTTTGGGTGCTGTATCTCTAAAATGGGATAGTGATTCCCTGAGAACTGAGAAGGAAAAGTGAGGTGTGCATCCTGCAAAGTGTTGCTCTTTTGGCACTTGTACAGTTGTTCTGATACAAAAAAAAATTAAAAATAGAGTCATGGAGTAGTTTACAAAGGACCTTTTAACAGTCATCTAGTTCCACCCCCTGCCATGGGCAGGGACACCTTCCACTAGACCAGGTTGCACAGAGTTCCATCCAACCTGGAGTGGAACATTTACAGGGATGAGGCAGCCACAGCTTCTCTGGGCAACTTGATCTTGTGAAAAGTGTCTCTGCCCATGGAAGGGGGTTGAAATAAGATGATCTTTAAGGTCCTTTCCAACCCAAATCATCTGTGATTCTATGAATTGTGTGTTTAGGCTAGAAATGTCTGGAGACTGGAAGCATTTTCCACAGCATGGCCCACCACCAGCTTGCTCCCATGCAACAGTTCTACCCCTAAACCAGGGACTAGAGGGGCTGAGGTTCCCTGTGGGTGGCCACTTTGAAATGCACTGAGCA
>NW_008674391.1:7129-12930 GCF_000695815.1 Acanthisitta chloris
TCCTACACCAGCCTGGTTCCCGCAAAGAAATCCCTTCCCTCTGTCCTTCTCCAGATCCCACAATGTAAACACCACCTGGCACTTTGGTGTGATGCTGGGGCTAAGGCAGACACATAGGAGAAAAGCAAGCCAAAAAAACAGTGATCCCAAAGGAATTGCTGAGTCCTTCTTCTCTCCCAGCACCACAGCAGGATGCGAGCAGTTGCCAGTGGTTGCTTTTTCCAAGCGTAGTCGTGCATGCGGAGTGTGACTCATCCCTGGCAGGAATTTCCATCTCACCCCATCCCCTCCGTGGGAGCACTCCAGCCCCTCTCTCTGCCTGGAGATTGTCAGCCATCCCCCAGAAAGCAACAAAGAGGAGTCACAGGGGTGAAGGCAGCTGTCAAGATCAGCCAAGATGCAGAGACCTCCTCTGGTCCCAGCTGTCAGCAGCTGCGCAGGGATGTGTCTGAGAGGCCCCTGAGGTCCTCACTCCCAGCTCCCAAACATGCTTTGGAAAGGAGGGGAGGTGAAAATCTGAAACACTGGGGAGAGCTGCCCCATCATGACGGCTGGAGGACTGGACATCAAAAGAAAGACATCTGACAATTTGCAAATTATTCTGGTGCAGCCAGGGCTTTTGTGGTCATCAGGGCTGGGTGAGGCACCTCAGCCCTCACAGAAAGACTCAGGTCCTTTTGCAAGCTCACATTATCTGCATGTGCACAGACAACAGGTCCAGGCACGTGCTAAGGAGACACCCAGGGATGACCACACCATCAGGTAGCCCATGACTCATGCAATAACCATGCTACTCATCTGGGTAAGCTGCAATCACTCACCTTCTGCCTCCATGTCTCCTTTGAGCCAAGCAACAAACCCACAAGAGCAGAATATGCCCACAGATCACACCCTGGCCCTGCAGCCCACGTCAGCAGGACCTGCCAATACTGATGTTGCAGCAGCTGCTAATGTGATACAAGACCTTAATTCAGTCTGCCACACCACAGCAATAAATCTGACCCTGTGGGATTGAATGTGCTGACGTAGGTCTAGGGTTGCCTCAGGGGCAAGCCTTGATTTCTCAAGGTGCAGAACCTGAAAGGAGATCTTGCAAAGCTGAAGGTAGAAGGAAAAAGTCCAGATGAGGACCTCATTTTCAGAAAAATAACAGAGAATCATAGAATCACAGAAGAGTTTGGCTTGGAAGGCACCTTAAAGAGCATCTTGTTCCACCCCCCTGCCATGAGCAGGGACACCTTCCATTAAACCAGGTTGCTGCAAGCCCCATCCAACCTGAGAGGTCACCAATGTACAGGGACACAGCAGGATGGTCCTGTCTGACCTGGGCCAGATATTTGCAGCTCACTCATGGCTTGTGCTGGTTGGGATGGGTTTGATTTAATGCTCATCTCACTAGGAGACACTTTCCATGGTCACAGCAAGGCTGAGCTGTGTTGAAACCATACAAAATTTCAGGCCTTCCATGGTTGCATCAGATGTTTTCACTGACCTTCATTAAGGGCTCAACAGGAATTTGGAAAAGTGGGTGCAGCCTTCAGTTGCACCAGGACACATAGCCTCACCCAGAGACTGATGGGCTCCTCCTCAAGTGAGTCTGGTATCCACAGTTCCCCACTTTGGGAGGCAGAGAAGATCCTGGCTGCCATGGACAGGACCTTCTGATGCTCAACATCCTCCTCCTGTCTAGCCATCACCCGGGTTAGTTCATTCTGTCCTACAGTTGTCTCAAAGTCACTTTTTTTTCTCGCCAATGTGTTTACTACCCCTTCCTTCTCGAGACTCTCTATAAATATACAGACAGTGATGTCTCATCCTTTGTTTTCCTCAACTAAACAAATCATTTTCACCTGAAAGGAGGCTGTAGACAGGTGGGGGTTGGCCTCTCTAGAGAAAGGATGAGAGAAAATGTCCTCAAGCTGCAGCAGGGGAGGTTCAGGTTGAGCATCAGGAGGAATTTCTTCACTTGAAATTGTTGCCAGGCATTTGAATGTGCTGCCCAGGGAGGTGGTGGAGTCACCATCCCTGCAAGTATTCAAGGAACAACTGGCCGTGGCACTTAGTGCCATGGTCTAGTTGACAAGGTGGTGATCGGTCAAAGCTTGGGCTTGATGGTCTCAGAGGTATTTTCTAACCTTAATGGTTCTATGATTTTTCACTTAGAATCACAGAGTGCTTAAAAAGCCACTGAGATGTCCCTTGCCCCAGGCAGGCCCAGGTATGGTATGTGTTTATCTGTGATGTGCTTTAAGACCTTCAGTGATGGGAACTGCAAGCCATCTCCAGCCTTCTCTTTCTTCATCCTTATAATTTTTACCTAATGTCTGACCTTAATTGGCAGGATTTAGGCCTGTAATATCTCCTCTTATGCATCCTGGGCATGGAAGTGTTTATTCCCTTCCTCTTTGTACCAGCTTGTGGAATCAACTGAAGTAAAATAATCCCCTTGAAGTAATCAAAACAAGGCTAGAACAGCTCTGAGCTTCAGCAGCTATGAAGGAACCAAAAAATGCATCTGCTACCTGCCCAAATGGGCTTTCTGTTTAGTGTCAGCTGTGCATTTTATGGAAGAGCTTTAGATTCAGAACCCTGTATTTGAAGCCAGACAATTGGGAAAGAAAGTTCAGGTCATAGAATCCTAGAATAGCCTGGGTTGGAAGGGACCTTAAAGTTAATCTCATTCCAACCCCCTACCATGGGCAGGGACACCTTTCACTAGACCAGGTAGCTCCAAGCCCCATCCAACCTGGCCTGGAACACTTCAAGAGATGGGGCAGCCACAGCTTCTCTGGGCAACCTGTGCCAGTGCCTCACCACCCTCACAGCAAAGAATTTCTTCCTAACACCTCATCTAAATCCACCCTCTTTTGCTTTATAATCATTACCCCTCATCCTATCACTACATACCCTGACAGAGAGTGCAGCAGATCAGGATATATAGGTATGGCAGAGCTGTGCCCCTCTCTCCTGGTGTGCTTTTCATTCACCACTTATGCCAAGCACACCAGCTCACCCTTTGTTGTTCCCCCCACTCTGCGCAGACACAGCCTGAACGTCAGTGGAAAATGATTCCTTTCATGAGTGTGCTGGGATAGATCAGCTGACTGCGTTTGCTTCAGTAAATCTCGTGGTCACACAGCTCTAAATGTGCAGCAGTGTCTGTCTAAGCCTTTCCAATTATAGGACAGAGATGGGAGCTGAGAGGATGGAAATAAACTGTTTGCAAGCAAAGGGCCTTGGAGTTTTGAGGTGGAAGAGGACTTCTCCAGGGAAACAGGTTGGGGTTGCAGGGAGGTGGATAGGAAGCATGGATCCAGGCATGGAATGGAGCTGATTGACCATCACTAGCTACATGCTTCTGATTAGTTTTCTGTGCAGATGTCAGGGAAGGGCTGTGCTGTGCAATGAGCTCTGGGCACCAGGAGGAAAGCACTGGGGTTCCTTCAGGAAGACAAAGTCCCAGTGGGGCCTGGACCTGCCTTCCAGGTTGGGTTGGGGATGAAGTGTGGGAGTGCTTACAGATGCTGGAAGTGTGAAACCATCTCCCTGCCTCCCTGATGCAGCCTGGCTCTTCTTTCCAACCCCATGTCTCTGCACAGAAGCAGAAATCTGCCTCTGAAATAAATCACAACTGTTTCCCAGGCAGGGAGCAGCCTTGACTTTCCCTGGGCAGGCTGCCATGCCATGATAAAGCAGATCTTCCCTCGAAGGCAAGCCCCTGAGCTGTTGCTCCTTGGGAAGACAGGCTGCTGATGAATTGTGGCAGGGAATAACATATGCCTTTAATTCCCCCTTCATTCAGCAGATCCCTGCAGGAGGCATCGTGTCCTTAAGAAGGGAGAGCATGAGGCATCTGGAGATGTGTGCACAGGCACTCAGATGCCTAGTAAATCACCACACACAGGCTGTAATAATCATGACAGGCTCTAATTGCTCTGTCCTGGGTATATATATAGGGTAAAACTTATTGCTTCTGTTGGTTATTCCAATGCAAGGGGCTGTTAGAACAGGTCCAAGTTACTCTGCAAGGATTTTCCTAACTGCTAGCAATTGCAGAGTCAGGAGGGGAGGAGGTCTGAGCAGGAACTGCTCCTGAAGTTTCATTTAAAATATCCACTCCTTGAGCATGAATGTTTCATGGCAGATCTGTAGGGGTTTTTCAGGTCAATCAGTGGGTTTCGTTGGCACTTGCACCAACACCACTGAGGCTGTCAGCTCCCATCACACATGGCACAGCTCAGGGCTCACTGGTTACTGAGAAAATGTTTGGTTTCCATCCAGTTCAGATCAAATTAATTAAAGAAAATAAAACACTTCCCTACAGTTGTTCTGGAGCAGAGCTGAGTGGGAGACCTTAAGGGTATCACTGCAAGCCCCCTCTGATGGCTCCAGCCTTTTGTTTTGCCCAGTTGCCAGTGCCTTGTTTGAAGTCAGCCCTTCCCATGCCCTGCTAAAGGGGTTCCTGGCTGCTGGGGTTGTGCTGTGCATCCTTGGAACATCCCTCAAGGACACATGGATGTGCCCCAGGAGCAGGAGATCTGGCACCTCAAAGTGTAGTGACTAACACCTACAGAGAGGGAGGGTATCACATTCCTCTTCTCAACATAGTCACCAATTTTGAGGCACATTGGGATATCCAGAAGACTCCTAGACCTTGATTTTTCCACCTGAAAGGATCAACAATCCAAAATAGGGAAAAAACATTACACAGCAGATAGTACCAACACCCTGATCCAGACACCAGGGCTTATCTTGCACATACCCTGAGCCACCAGGGACACAGGACATGGTGGGATGTGGCCTTTTCTTCTCTATGCCTCACTCAAAAATGCTCTTAGCTCCATGTTAGCTCTGACACTGGGGGTTGAATGGCTTCCATGACTGCAGGATGGGCCCTGAACGTTCCCAGTGGGCTGTCCCTTGCTCTATGGGGTAGTGGTGGGCTGTTCTTCCTACAGGACAGCTGATAGAAATAGGCTGCAAGGTGGGAAGCGAGAGGGCATTGGTAGAGGAGTAAAAGAATAAAAACAGTAGAGACAGAGACAGGTTGGATGAGATGCAGTAGCTACACAGACAGGTAGGAACACACAGACCAAATTAGCACACGGCAGGATTAATTTAGATCCTGTTCCCATTCTGGTGGCAGGACACCAGCTCTGAGCAGAGCTTCCCTCTGCACACACTCCCTCCACACCCCTGGCACTGCTGCCCCTGCCCTGGGGGTTCCCACAGCTGCTGGTGGCACCGGGCACCCGTGGCTGTGGGGTCTGCAGGGCACAGCAGGCAGTGGTGCTGGGGAAAGACCTCGGAGCCTTTCATGTACTGGGGAGAAGTGTCTCTACTTCCACTTGCCATGAGAATGATGCTTTTCCAGGACAATCCTCCCTGCTGGAAGGAGAAAAGCAGGTGAAACAGCTGCCCAGGGCCAGGCAGCAGATGGGTTTGCCGTTCCTGGTGCAGTAACCAGAGTTCTGGGCTCATGGATGTGCACTGGTTCCTTCTTGGCCATGGCATCCTTCTGCAGAGGGACTGATTTTGCTCTCACCCATGGCTTTCTGCCCCAACTCATGGCCAAGGGCTGCCTGCAGACCCCTGAGCAGCTCTGGCCCCACAGTGTCACCTTCTCTGCTGGGTCAGCCACCAGAGACCCAACAGGAAGCCTGAGTGGGTTTGATAATGGTCAAGCACCGAGGAAAGAACTTAAGTTCTCCTTCAAGTTCAGGTTGGATGGGCTTTGGAGCACTCTCATCTAGTGGAAGTTGTCCCTGCCCATGGCAGGCATCGGAATGGCATGAGCTTTA
>NW_008674391.1:13024-15680 GCF_000695815.1 Acanthisitta chloris
CCTCCTTGCCTCTTCCCCCCCCTGCATGGGAAAGAGACAACCAGTTTAGATAGTCCTCATGACATTCATGATTTGGGCAGCCTGGGGAAGCCTGTACAAGAGAAGGAGATCCTGCAGGTGCTTCAAAGAGAAGGAGAAGGACTCCCTCTCTCTGCTCCCTAGCAGAATAACATCTTTTAAACTGAAACCTGGAAAAACATATAGGATCTCCAGGCACGCTGTTTGCTGGTCAGGAACCCATGCCATGCTGCCACATTTTGGGGTCCTCATCATCTGAAGGGGCATGGGGTTATCTATACCATCATCTCCTTCTTTCTAGTGTTAACTCTATTAAATCACATTTTAAATACTATTTTGCAGAGTCTGAGTGTCTTTCTTACCAAATGAAACAGGAGAAAATATGACAGCACAGCAGTTCTGCACTGCTAAACAGGAATCGTGTTTCCATGCAAGCAGTCAGGTGCCTGCAAAATCACTGCCTGTTCCTCCTGCCACTAGAGCTCTCTCCAAACTAAGGATGTGAGGGCAGAGGATGGGAGAGAAGATGGTCCTACTAAGAAGTAAGGAAAAGAAAATGTTCTCTGTGAACAGGGAATCAGCAGAGAAAGGGAGAAGGATTCTGCCCCTCTGCCCTGCTCAGGTGAGACCCACCTGCAGTGCTGCCTCCAGCTCTGGGGCACCAACAGAAGGATGTGGAGCTGCTGGAGAGAGTCCAGAGGAGGCCATGGAGATGCTCTGAGGACTGAAGCACCTCTGCTCTGGGACAGGCTGAAAGAGCTGGGGGTGTTCAGCCTGGAGAAGAGAAGGCTCCAGGGAGATCTTTGAGCCCCTTCCAGTTCCTAAAGGAGCTCCAAGAGAGCTGCAGAGGGACTTGGGACAAGGGCCTGGAGGGACAGAACAAGGGGAATGGCTTCCCACTGCCAGAGGGCAGGGTGAGATGGGATACTGGGAAAGAATTGTTCCCTGTGAGGGTGGTGAGACACTGGCACAGGTTGTTCAGAGAAGCTGTGGCTGTTCCATCCCTGGAAATGTTCCAGGCCAGGTTGAATGGGGCTTGGAGCAACCTGGTCTAGGGGAAGGTGTTCCTGCCTATGGCAGGGGATTGGAACAGGATGATCTTTGAGGTCCTTTCCAACCAGAACAAAGAAGAACAAACAAACAAACAAACAAACCCCAGTGGTTTATACATCCAACTGCTTCATTTTTTTCACTCCTGGCCCCAATCAGCCTTGCTACTCCTCTTGGCTCAGAAATACAGATCCTTATGGTGCCACTAGCCCTAGAAACAGCTCTGTGGCCTCCTGCACCAGCCCATGGCCCCACTCATGTGCCCCACTGCTTAGTAGCCTTGCTGTCACATCATGTCCCTGTTCTTCCACCCTGCACTGATACAGAGAACACATAAATATTTCACTCCACACAGAAAATCTGCATGTTCCAAATGTGCAGATGAAACTTTGGTTACATCAAAGAAAAGCAGAAGTAAAACAAATTAGTGATAGTCACTTGGTTATGAAAAAAAAAAAAAAGCAGATGCAATTAAATCAATGGTAAAACTAAACTTCAGGGAGCTCCAGACAAGTTAAGACAAATCAGGACTAGCAAACCACATTCCAAGGTCATAGAAACTGAGCACAAAACTCAGCAGTGGCAGTACTGTATTTCCTGGGGTACAGCACCCATAATGGAGGAGGAGGCCGTGTAAGATCTTCATCAGGTCTGTGAATGCTCCCTGCTGGGTCCCTGCTGATGGACCTACCAGAGAGGATGACACTGTGGGGTCAGAGCTGCTCAGGGGTCTGCAGGCAGCCCTTGGCCATGAGTTGGGGCAGAAAGCCATGGGTGAGAGCAAAATCAGCTCCCCTGGAGAGGGATGCCATGGCCAAGAAGGAGCCAGTGCACATCCATGAAGAGGCTTCCCCAGGCTGCCCAAATCATGAATGTCATGAGGACTATCTAAACTGGTTGTCTCTTTCCCATGCAGGGGGGGAAAGAGGCAAGGAGTGGATCTGCAGGTGAAATCTTGGCAGAAAGGCTGAAGGGATATGATATGTATGATAAAATCATAGAATCATAAAATCATGGAATGGTTTGGGCTGAAAGAGACCTTAAAGCTCATGCCATTCCGATGCCTGCCATGGGCAGGGACAACTTCCACTAGATGAGAGTGCTCCAAAGCCCATCCAACCTGAACTTGAAGGAGAACTTAAGTTATTTCCTCGGTGCTTCACCATTATCAAACCCACTCAGGCTTCCTGTTGGGTCACTGGTGACTGACCCAGCAGAGAAGGTGACACTGTGGGGTCAGGGCTGCTCAGGGGTCTGCAGGCAGCCCTTGGCCATGAGTTGGAGTAGAAAGCCAGGAATGGGAGCAAAATCAGCCCCTCTGCAGAAGGATGCCATGGCACATCCATGAGCCCAGAACTCTGGTTACTGCACCAGGAACGACAAACCCATCTGCTGCCTGGCCCTGGGCAGCTGTTTCACCTGCTTTTCTCCTTCCAGCAGGGAGGATTGTCCTGGAAAAGCATCATTCTCATGGCAAGTGGAAGTAGAGACACTTCTCCCCAGTACATGAAAGGCTCCGAGGTCTTTCCCCAGCACCACTGCCTGCTGTGCCCTGCAGACCCCACAGCCACGGGTGCCCGGTGGCACC
>NW_008674392.1:0-13085 GCF_000695815.1 Acanthisitta chloris
GTGGCCAGCAGGTCAGAGGAGGTGATTTTCCCACTTTCCTCTGCTCTTGTGAGACCCTCACCTGGATTACTGTGTATAGTTATGATGTCCTCAAAATAAGAATGACATGGAACTGTTGGAGCAAGTCCAGAGGAGGGCCACAGACATGGTAAGAGTACTGAAGCAGCTTCCCCACAAAGACAGGCTGAGAAAGTTGGGGCTGTTCAGCCTGGAGAAGAGAAGGTTGTGTGTGGACCTCATAACAACATTCCAGTAAATGAAGGGGATCTACAAGGAAGCTGGAGAGGGACTTTGTTTGCAACAGGACAAGGAGTAATGGGTATAAATTGAAAGATGGGAAATTCAGATTATATATTAGGAAGAAATTCTTTACTGTGAGGGTGGTTAGGTACTGGAACAGGTTGCCCAGGGAAGTAGTGGATGGGATGCCCCAACCCTGGCAGTGCTCATGGCCAGGTTGGATGAGGCCTTGAGCAATGTGGTCTAGTGGGACGTGTCCCTGCCCAAGAGAAGGGGGGTTGAGACTAGATGATTTCTAAAGTCCATTCCAACCCGTTAACATCCTATAATACTATGATAAAACTAAGTAAGATATACATAGGTTTCTGTTAGATATAGATATTTACTCTGTAGTCTGTGTTTTTTCTTCTCAGCTTTTAGGAAATGGAGTCTGATGTTCTTACATGTTTCCTGCTACAGAATACAAATTACTAATTTTCATTTGGCATCGAATTCCTAGCTACGCAGAATGTACAAAATAGAATTGCCGGCCAGTTCTGATAATTACCTCTGTAGGTGCAAACCAACTTTGTAAGTATTTGGCAGAATTAAAAATTGCATTAATTGTTGATAATTGCCAAAAAATATTTAAACTATCAGAACATTTTTGTCTATTAATTAAAGTAAGAACTTAAAACAATTTTAGTATTTGAATGTACATTTCTGAACATTTATTTATTAATTTTCCTATGCCTAATGTAAACATTTGGCACTGTTCCATAGGGAGTAATCATACTTGCTGTGGAAATTTCTCATGTGGAGAGCTTCCTCTAAGGACATTCTTTTCACTGGTTCAGTATGGCCAAGGGAATCAAGGAAGATAAAATCTGGGAGACAGACTTTTCTTAACTGTTTCCTGAGATGCATACATGCATGTAAACCAAATGCTTTCTGCACTCCTCCAACTGAGTCTTTCTGGGCTTTATCGATCAGAATATTAAGAAGTAGGCCCAAGTCTCAGAAAGCATCCAGAAAAGACTAGATATTTTGCATAGTTCAAAGGATAATGTCATGGTTTTACTTGGAAAATAGGGTGACAATGATTTTGTGAGAACTTTTATATTCAAACTAATTCACATTAGCCTCTAACATTTTAAAAAAAAAAATGTATTTTTTATCGTTATGTATTTTTTAGTGAATCTATCCACTCTCTGAGGAAAATACTCAAAAGTAATAATTACAAAGCTATGCTGTTATCTCTCTGAATTTCTTCTTCAGATTGATTTGCCAAGGATTCATGCAGAGTTTATAGAGCAATATTTACATGACACAAATTCCGAGAAAAATGCAACCTGAAGTTTTTTTACTTGCTCAGACTTTCAGCTTAATTCACTGAGCTGAGTTTGTGATTGGATTTCTGAATATCTGCCACACAACATAATGAATTATGGGAGAGTTTCATATGGCAACATGTCAGTAATTTAAAATGAGACACTGAAGGAACATCTTAATGGAATCACTCTTCATAATTTCTGGAAAGTTTGACATTAAAAAGCCAATGGTGGCATTAAAAGACCACCTTGGTGGTCTTACTACCCAAGGAACAAAAAAAACCCCAAACATAAAAAAGCTCCCAAATAAACAAACAAAAACTCCAAAACCCAACCAAAATCACCTCTGGCCATTTCCCTCCCCTGTAATATACCCCTGAAAGAGAAAACAATATTCACAATGTCTGAGCATGTCAAGCACTAAATGCAGTTTTTGACAGAAATCTCCATTGTTTAAACATTTCTAACTGTTGCATGTTTCAATTACTTACTAATTAAATTTTATTTTTGAGATGGCTAAACAAAATTTATTTGTATTATAATGAATGCAATGTTTGGCATTTTAACCCACTGCTTTCAGTCGATATCTCAAACGCTTACAAAGGGTAAGAATAGTATGGCAAACGTATTGTTGGTGCTGTAGAGTATATTTTAAATGCCTAAATAGTAATCAATACTAAGAAATTAGGTATTAACTAAAACACTTTCATAATAAGTAATTATTGGTTTGCTCTTTTGAAAATCAGATATTTTCACTGTGGGAATGAAGAGTAAATATATGGTCATGAAATTAGACTGTGACCTTTTCATACATCTTTCTTCTTTCTATGAAATCAGTAGGTTTAAATATGGCTGTGCAGCAGTGTTGTACTCTAAACATCAAATTTTAATTACTATAAGGTCAAGATTGTGACATATATGATTAACACAATCCTTTGGCACAATGTTTTTGTTCCAAGACCTTCAACATTCTGAGGTTGAACTCCCAATACTGCAGACCTTTGCAGCATGATTTTGCCCACACAGCACCATCAATCCAGGATGACAGCATTACGGGTGTCTCACCCTGGAAGCTTGCAGCATACATGGCTATTTTATGTTTTCATCTGGCTAAGTTATTAGTTTTCATAGTGAAAGTGAATATTTTGATTTTGAGAAAGAGTGCATTCATTTATGGATTGAACTATACATCTTTTACACACGCACACACACACAGATAAAATACTACGAGTATGGGGAATTTGGATATTTGTTGCTTTTCATTAGTATTCCAGTGGTAAGGGTTTATCATATCATGACAAGGTGTTCCGCTCACATTGCCAGAAAAGCAGCAAAATTTCTTAGAGCTAGCATGTGCTAACATTTTGGAAACTATCCTCGAATGCAGTCTTTGTTGGTGTATTTCTACCAAGTGGCACATTGGCAGCTCATTTGTTAAAAGTGTGCAATAGGTAGGCTGCACCTTTAGACTGACAGATACTCAGGTGATATGGAAAATACTGTGGCATTGTTTTTAATAGAAAAATTCAAATACAGTTTTAACAGAAACATGATTACCCAAACCCTCCAATGTAACTGAAATGAATGGGACCTAAATGTTTTGACAAGCAAGTTAAAAAGAGAATTTTTTTTCCTAGTTGCTCCAGCACAGTGCATAACTCTGGGAGCTGAACTCACTTCTTGTAGTACCCACTGATTGCCCTGAAAGAAATATGCCTATCAAATTTTGTGCCATCATCTGTGGACCTTGCTGGAAATACAGGGCTAATAAGTTGCATAGGACAGTTGGGAAAGGCAGATGCTGCTGAGCGGGTCCCAGGGGTCTTAGCGGTGGTCCTAAGTCAGCAGGCACTTGAGGGGTTTGATGCAGCCAGTGAGGTCCAGGGAATCTAGGGGTCACAGAAAAACAGTGGAGCTGACTCCTGTAGCAGCAACTACTTTTTAAAGAAGCATCAAGGGAATACAGTAATTTACTTAACCTCTTAAACCATAGTATAGGTGTTAGGCTGAAGAATTTATTGCTTTTACTGGTCTCAAATATGAAGAGGCATTAGCGCAGTGCTGGTATATAAATTGAGGTCACCTTCTTTAAATCCACCAGGTTTCTTAGTCCCTGATCACATGCTTTGGTGCAGGATACATCTGACTCTAAACATATGCATTGTCCATAAACTAATATTGAAATTAATGTGACTTCATTGACTTATGTAATTAAAATGCGTATGGCTTTGTTTTGGATAAACCCCGATATTAAAAACCTGTAACTTCTCATTTTAATGTGTGGGATGCCTTGTGCCAAACATGAATAACCCAGGGAAGGTAATGCATGCTGAGTATGTTGCACCCATAAGTAAACGCATAAATACTTGAATTCGCAATTCCTGCTTGATTGTCATAGCTTACCATCAGAAGATAACCGTACTAAAGCTAAACCTCTGCTGCCTCTAATGTCTTCATCAACATTAATTCTTTATCACTTGAAATGAGCATATCCATACCTGTTTCTAATAAATTTGAGAAAATCTGTCAGATTGGTTTGATGTAATCACAGACAAAATTTTAATGGACCACGTCAATGTAATTCTCTGAAACACTGCTGACATCAGAGTCAATGAAGCCATGTTTATTTTAACAAGGACCTAGTTCCATTATTTAGAGGATAAAATTTATAGGAAGCTATCTCAGCTTTTCAGCATCTATGTGGAGCATATGGTAAGAAAATTAATTCAGTGTATTTGCAGTGTGCAGCAAGACAAGCCCAAGTCTCTCTTTTTTTCTCCTTACTTTCTTTTGACACCCAAATAAAATCTGAAACCAAAGTGCTGTCCATTAGGTGCCTAACTTTTTAAAGCTTTTTGAAATGTGCATTTACTTCAGTATGCCTGACCAACGTTTTCTGAAGTGGTTTGTAGAAGGGAAATAAAATAGTTCATACAGGCTTGTGCTTTGCATACTTGTACACTGTATCTATCTTGTCCCTTTTCCGCAAAAATTATTCTGAATAAGTTACAAATGTAAAAAGTATACAAACAAATAACAATAAGTTAGTGATAGCTAGATTTCATACTTAAGGAGGTGCTTTCTGCTGGAGTGGAGTCTCTTCATGAGTTCAGCATTTCCTTTATGCTTCTGCACTGTTTTGAGCTGAGCATGGGCAGAAGAGCAGCTGCAGCATAATTCAATAAAAAAACCCAAAATTACCTAAGGCAGTATACATGGAAGTGTCTTCTGGATGTCATAAAATGGAAATGGTAATGTGGCGTATGTAAAAACCCGTCATTGTCCATTATTTAATTTTGTTTATTGTAAGAAGAGAAAATATAAAATATTTTAGTTGTAAAACATTGTAAGATATGTTATGCTATTTACATAACGGCAACCTGAGGGACAATTACAGCTGCTTACGCTAGATCTACCCGCCTTCTATTATTTTAGATATTTGCAGAGTTTGTGATGCTTTGTTAGCTGTCAATTCTGAGTTTGTTTTCACTTTTTAAAGAATGAAATGCATATG
Organism: Acanthisitta chloris; assembly: GCF_000695815.1. Taxonomy (NCBI): domain Eukaryota; kingdom Metazoa; phylum Chordata; class Aves; order Passeriformes; family Acanthisittidae; genus Acanthisitta; species Acanthisitta chloris. The sequence goes on from NW_008674392.1 coordinate 5,065, forward strand.
AAAATGTTTTATTTCTGCACTGAAAAGATTACTTATGATTTAATTCAGTGGGATCCATGTCTTTTTACCAACAGATGGTTAAGTCATGCAGCATGTGTGGCTGGGGCCTTATCCAGTTTTCGGAAATGTCTTCGAGCCTGTGTATTCTTGAAGAAATATTATTGTCTAAATATTGTTGTCTGAAGGAATGAGAGTTACATGTGTTGGGATACAAGTCATGAACTTGCATGTTCTGTATGATTTAAAGTTGATCTATAAATTTAAGCTTTTTCATCTTTTTTATTTCTGAAAGGGTATTTCTCTAAGATGCAAGGAAAAAAACATAATCACCTATGCATTTCATGGTTATGAATGGGATATTTTTATTTCTAACAAAATCAAGCCCATTCAAACTGCTTCTGAATTAGAATAATCTGATTAAAGTATTTTGACTGTTGCTTTAACTGTCTGTTTTTCACAAGCTACTCCCAAACCTGAAGCAGAGTCATGTGTGCATAGGAGATGCAATTCCTGGACATTAATGTCCAGTGGATACTGACTGAGATACTGTGAATTTTTTATTTTAATTTTTTTTTTATTCAGTCTGGGTATGGATATAGCTGTCAAGTCAGGTCTCGTGGCACAGGATTAAATGCGTTCTTTCCATTCAGGCCTGAAACCCTTTCTCTGGAAAGGAAGAAAGAGATTAAATTTTATTTGTTCATAAAAGGTGACTTTCTGGTAGCTATGAAGGAATCCGGTGGAAAGAAATAATGACCTTAGCAGCTAGCCTGGATGTCTGTAATCCAGTATAAGGCAAACTGTTTCCTATACACTTTCCAGCAGTTCAATTTTATCAGAGAAAGATGCATTGAAAACCAGTATAAACCTATGATGGTTATCAACCTGATCTTGGCTAATCAGATGAAACCCTCTTTGTGTCGCTTGATTTGTGTGGGCTGAAGTGCTTTCCATGGAGAATTGTTTTCTGTTAGTAGTAATTTTGACTTGCTGAATTGCTGAGCCATAGACATTCATTGAGTGATCTGCCCTATACAGTGTTATGAAAGAAATTAGTGTTGAGTACTAGTCTACATTTTCCAGGTTAAACTTGAAGCTATCACCTGATCTGCAAATGCTGTATGACAGCTGGAGCAATGGGTTTAGAGTAAAGGATTCTGTTATCTGCTTTTTTTTAATATTTTGCTTTGTTTTTTTCCTCCATATCTCTGGACTGTTAAATGAACTTCATTGTTTAGTTGCAGAAGACAAAACCTGATTTTGATACAGGGGATCTAAAAATAGCCAGAAGCCCAAAACACTATTTTAGCAAAATATTTTCAAGAAAAATGGCTTACAACAGCAATCTTCCAAGGGACAGTGTTTCTTCACCTCCAGACTGACACTCTGGAAAGAAAGTTATGTGTCTTCCCCTACCCCATTTTTATTATAAAAACAGTAACAGAACTTTTGTGTTAGTTACTATGGTTTTGTATTCTAATACTTAAGAAGGTATTGCTCAATTCATCAGCAACAGGGGGTCTCTGTGCCTGCCACAGATAATGCAGAACACAATCTGAATATTTTATGGATGTGAAAAATGGATCTAACAGGTTATTTAAAAATCCTATTTTCCCACTGATACGAGTATGAAAGTCTGTGAATGAATGGGTTGACAGCTAGATCTGGTCCTAACACTTTTAATTATATTAGCCATTTTTAAGTACTTCTGATATGTACTGTGTAAGAAAAAACCTTGGATCAAAGAAATATAGAAAAAAGGTAGAGACTAAGCTTATTTCAGCTCTTAATAAGGGCAAAGAGCCAAAGGTTTATTAAAATGGAATTAAAATCTACTGCTTTCTTCTTTTTTTTTCCTAATGTAATAAAAATATTATCCTCTTGCTGAGAAAATAATCTGCTATTTTTCTTCTGATGTATATTTTTTGTTCCAATGGGTTATGACTGCACAAGTGTCTACAAGGTGTCTACAAATTAAACCAAGCTTCTCTTCCAAAATAAGTTTTTCTAAAGGAAAGTATACAAAGAGTAATAATCTAAAAAATGAAGAGTATAATGAGATAATAACAAGAAGAACAGTGTTAAATTATCACAACAAAATTCAGTGTTGAAACCATGCCTTGCATAAAATTAATGAAAGCTTGGATATGGCATATGATATCGTCTCTTTAAACAGTAGAAGCTATTTTGGAAATTGTGATGTGGGAGTGTGTCCTGTGCAGAATGATAGTGTTGTACTGAATTCCATCGTGGGTGTATTTAGCTCTGAGTGCTACAGACTAATTGCAGTGTGTTGAGCTGTAGGGTAGGTGTTTTTAGAAGCTACTTTAGATCTGAAATGTTTTAATTCAAAATTTGCAGTAGACTCCTTTCTTGAGAAAATGGTGAGTGATACAGCAGTAGACTTATCCTTAGGGTCAAGGGAGAAGTGATTGGCTTCTGCATTCCCTGATCAGGTCTAGTAATGATGTCTGAAATAGAGAAACGTAGTTTATGGTTGGAATTGCCAAATAGATTTCTCTCACAACTGAGAGTACAGGTTTACCAAATACCTTGAGAGAAATATAAGGAAGATAAAGAAGCCCTCTAGAGAAGATGAGAGAACATTGCTTTTTCTCTTTCTGTGTGATGACTAGGTAAAAGTATAAACTGTGTAAGGAGAAATAGGAGTAAAGTAGTTCCTACTGTGAAATACTCTCTAAAAGGACAAGAAAACCAAAGAATTAATGGAAATTATATCCCCTGGCTTACTTTATACCTCGTATGTTTTTCCAAATCTGTTCTTCCAGAGGTGGCTGGGCATTGAATTCAAACATCGAATAGCATTATCTAGGGAGTGTGAAGGGTATCTATGTGCTGGAGGTTGGGGTGTACTTCACAAGAATACCCTACACTTAGGGGGATCCAGGTACAAGTTGTGCTTGCCTGCAGCAGCTGTGAATTATCACTTGACTGAATGCTTGACTACAAAGAAAAAAATCTGACTTCTCAACATTTGTGATTAAATTATCTTAATTTCCCATTATTTTCCTGGTATTTCCTATTATTGTGTTCCCATATTGCCTTACATTCCATTTGTTCCCACATCTCCCAAAGCTCCCACAGCTAAGCCATTTTTCTGCTGAATATGACTTCCTCCCCCCATTTAAAACTTGGTTGCAAGAGATGGAAAATTCATATGAAAAAGGGGAATTTGTATTTATGAGAGTTTATTCAAGGTGCTTGCAGTTCTTTTTCAATGTTGCTTATGTCCAGTATGTAAAAATTTAGTATGTGGTATCTAAAGGCCCCTGTGACACCATGGATGAGTTTCTTTCCACAACTAGATTTGCAGGGAACTTGGAGACTGAAGAAAAGAGAGTAGATGGTTGTTCATGATGGTCAGAAGAAGTTAGACAGATGGAAGACACAGCATTCATATGGAGTATTGAAATACTCCAGTAAAATAATAAGTAAAACAAACAGGCAAAACATGATGGTATTTAATGATTTTTGATATTTTATAACTTGCTTTTATCACTTTGATTGTGACTCCTTATATGGAGAAAAAAAAGTGTAAGTATAAAGGAATTCAGTGGTCTCCAAACACTGTAGAAATAAATAAAATTTCAGTACTGCACAGTAAGACACAGCTGAGACTTTACTTTTTACAGGCAGATCTCACTAATTTTTGTAGTTATTGTTCTAAATAGTTGCAGTGTCCTAAGTTGAGTAACATATATCATATGTTTAGAAGAATTTATGAAGCAAGAAAAAGTTCATTGACAAGGGAAAATATTTCACTTTTTTTTTTTATTGTTCTGAAAAATGAGCTTTATGGTAAAAAATGTTTCCTAAACATTTTTGCTCTTTCATAGAAAAAAAATAAAAAAAAGATGTTTAAATTTCTCTGATTTTTGGTAGAATATTGAGAATTTACCCATTTCTGAACTGATGTAAGAGCCTTCATGTCTTCTCAGTTAGCTGCATAGTCTGTGATGCAACTTAAATGTCACTGTTCTCAATGACTTTTCCCTATTTATCTCACCTTTTGTCTTACCTTTATCCCCTTATCTGTCACTAAGAGACAGCTAATTTTTTCCTGAAGGTTGAAAGGTGTTATATTTATTCAGGTTAGAGTGATTTTGCCGTTTGAAATTTTACATCTTGTGCATTGCCAAACATTAACTGACTGAGGACTCTTGTAAGGAACTTTTTGCCCTGAAATCAAAGAATTTCTACCCATGTATTTTCCATATATGAGTATGTAGTCTCCCTGGTACTCTGGAATAGAATACAGAAGCAAAGTTTTCCTGTTAAACTTGTTGATTTCTGTTCTACGACAGCTCTAAGCATCCATGCTTTGCTGCAGCCTAATGCAAAGATGTGTTTAAATGTAGGTTGGTTATTCCAATCATATATTGGATAGTGTTTGATAGAGCTTTACAAGCACAAATTGTTTCTCTTGAAATTGTCGAAGAAATAAATGCAGTAGTCTTCTGTGAATAATAAATAAAAAGACTATATAACATCCAGAGAAACATAATGAAAAGAGCTCCTTTTCATAGAGAAACCTGCTGCGCAGTTCAGATTGTTTTAAAAGCAAATTTTGGAGCTCAGCAATTGCATTGTCCAATTAGGGATGCCTGTGTCAATTCCAGATACTGAAGGCAGAAAAACTGTTCCTGCTTATTCTGTACTGTTTTACTTGAGGCATTTTCCTCCCATTCCTTTATTTCACAGTATTTGCTTGTCTTTGTTTCCCCCAGGCACCTTTAGTATGTGGTAAAAATAATTTCATATCTTCCAGTTGCTTTCCACAGCAATTAATTCTCCAGCAGTACCTAAAACGATGCTTGTTTTCTAATTCCAGTGGTGTCTGAAGGAGGCAAGAATGGCCTTCTGAGCTGTTAGACTCTGAAATGAAATAGTAAATCAACTGCTGATAAGACATATATATCATATTAAAGACAAGGAATCCACCAGAAAATCATTACACTAAAAAGCGACAATTTTGATTGATTAAAATGGTATGGGCTGTATAATGTTAAATCATAGTTAGTGATGTGACATTAAAATTTTACATATCATATTTCTGTCAATGAAGGTAAAAGGCACTGTCATCAGACGATAACGGACAATAAGAGGAATCCTGATCTTAGATTTAGTACTTGGTTTAGATTTAGAAAGAAGTAATTCTTGTCTTGTACCACTTATCAAATGACTGAAAATTTAGTGATGATGTAAAATTCAAAGGCAAAGCCACTTATAGTTTTGACAAAGTGCCAGCTATAAAGTATTTACTGTTCTCAGTGGTTCTGCCTTGCACACTTAAATATTTATCAGAAACATGAACTCTTCTGATAAATGTTTCTGATCTTTGCTGCAGATTTTTTTAACATTTAGATTTTTCATCAGAAGCTGATCTCCCATATTTCACAATAGCAAAACTCTTTTGCTGTTTTAAATTAAAAGGATGAAAATACATTATTTTTCTTAATGTATATTATCAGCATAATTATTCTTTAGAACATGAACTGCATAATATTTACAATATTTTCATTTTGATAACCATTTATAGAGATAATTGGTGTCCTTAATGCTAAGGACAGTCAAAACTCATATGTGCTTTCTGAAGCAACAGCCACAGAGCCTTGTCATTGCTCATGTGCTCCTATTTCTTCCCACGGATAGATTAAACTTTTTCTTGTATTGTTATTGTATTTACTATCTATGTTTGCACCTGGAAAACCACTGTAATTTCCACATTTGTCACCTGTGCCCTTTCTCTGGAGCCAGTTCAGAGATGGTCATGAAGGTGCTCAGGGGGCTGGAATACTTTTGCTATGGAGAGAGGCTGCGAGAGTTGGGCTGTTAAGTCTGGAGAAGGGAAGGCTTTGCAGATACTTTAGAGCACCTTCCAGTACCCAAAGGGACAATGAGAGAGCTGGAGAGGGACTTTTCACAAGGATATGGGGTGATAGGACATGAGTTGATGGCTTCAAACTGACAGAGGACAGGTTTATATCAGACACTAGAAAGAAATTCTTTACTGTGAGGCTGGTGAGGCACTGACACAGCTTGCCCAGGGAAGTTGTGGATGGCTCATCCCTGGAAGTATCCAAGGCCAGGCTAGAGGGTTTTTTGAGTAACCTGGTCTCACAGAAGGTGTTCCTGCCCATGGCAGTGGAGTTGGAACTAGAAGATTTTAAGGTCCCTTTCAACCCAAACCACTCTGAATTTCTATGATTCTACCCTCTATTGAACTCTCTGCTCCAAGCTGCCTGTGAAGCAAGAAGAGACATCATAGGCTAGTGCTGGTTGTACATGTATGATGGAGACCCTTGAGGCTTCACTTTCTTTTAATATTGTTATGACCAAGTTATGGGAATGAGACAAGGTGAAAAAACCCAGATAATAAATAGTACTGCAGACTTCCAGTCAATGGTGAAAATACATAAAAAGAAGCAAGAGCAAAAGCTCTGCAGATGTCACTCAAAACGTCTGCCATCACACCTGCCTTCTCAAGGTCTGCTCACATCTTGTGATTCTGAGAATAACACTGTTCATTCAATTGCAATAACCCCCAAACTGGTTTAGTGTAGGAAAGCAATGGCCTAATTTTTGCTTCACTGTGGCAGTGAAGCCCCTGCCCTCCCCACCCCCTGCCTCCTCTTTCAAGGTTTCATTACTGGTTTAATGTAGGATATAAGTGACAGACCATTGCCTTTTATAACAAATCGTGGCAAAAGTATTTAGCTGCAGAGGATTAATTTTTTCACGTTCACTGTGAGGGAATGTGAGACTGAATTACATTAAATTTCCCATGCCATTTGGCTTTCTGAGGCCTGTGCAGTGAAAATAAATAAGTTTCCATGGCCTGGATGAATTTCTGATGAATAGATAAGGCTGGGTGTGGAGCAGAGATCTGTGACCCTCTGCAGCTTGCAGTCAGCCACTCCAGAGTTTCTTTGACATCAAAGGTTGCAGACTGTTGTGAATGAATAAAGCCCTTGCAAATCGCATCTGCTAATCACAGAAGAGCTGGGTAGCTGTCATCTTAAAAAAACTAAGAGTTTGTGAGTTGTGACAGATTATTAAGGCCTTCTTAAGATATCTCATCAGCAGAAATCCATGGAAAGTCTAGCCAAAGTTAACTTCTGTCTTACAGACTTCTTGGATGATGAATAGACATACTTACAAAAAAAGGGAATAAAATAAAGGCACCTTATAATCAAAACTACTGAGCTTTGCTGTACAGAGTACCAGAGAAACATTCAAATTTCTCGTAGGAGCTGTAAAATTTTGAAATGACAACTGCACCTCCAGACATTTTTATTTTTGCAAGTATCTTTAGAGGGTTAGCATTTTCTGTAGGCAGAGTGGGAGGCTGGAAAGCTGTCTTCTTTCATAGAAGTTTTCTTTTCCTCCTATACAATCTGATTACGCTAAAAGCCTGTTTGTCACAAACTTTCTTCTATGTTGTTACAGGCCGATCTTTGTAAGGCTGTAATGGAGTTCTTTGTGATCCTGTAGCAAGAATTAAAGGGACTTTGAGCATTCTGATGGTATTGTACTTTCTCTATTCTAACTAGAGTGTTTTGGATTTATAAAGCACATTGATCCTACGATCAGTGTGAATAAGAAATGTCTGAAATTAGAAAGTAAAAATAATGAAGAAAAAAAAGATCTCTTTTCTATAATGGGCTGCCATGAAGCTATTTTTTCAACTCCTCTATTTATGACTATTTTATTCCTTGCCTGGGGGGGGTGGTGAGGGGTGGTGGTTGTGTGTGTGGGGTGGAATTAGATGCTCCTTTAAATGTTCTCCCGTATTTTTCATAGTTTTATTCCCAGCGTCGCTGGCACCCTGACGTTCCTTCTTTCAAGGAGAAAAATGACGCTGGCAGTATATGACGATGGGGTTCGGTAAAGGCTGCAGCAGGGAAGGGAAGAGACTGGCCGGGAGCCGGCTGTGCCGAGCCTGGGCGCTGGATGTCACTGCAGGACCGGGGACGCGGCGCAGCGGCTGGGGATGGAAC
>NW_008674392.1:13123-24247 GCF_000695815.1 Acanthisitta chloris
AGCAGAAATGGGGGCTGAGGTGCCTGCGGTGCCTGCAAGTAACGGGAAAGTGCAATGTATCTTTCTGGCTTGGAACTGATGAATTCCAGGACATGGAACATGCAACAAAAACAGCCTTGCTATAGAAAGACTCTGAGATTCCAATTGTAAGATACTGGTTTTTTAGGTCCTGGAGCCTTTTACAGAACTTGCTCAGGTAAAATCAAAATTACAGATTATGGGATGCTGTTGTGATTATTTACTATTGTGTTCAATACAGTCAAATAGAAAATTTGGACTTTGATAATTTTTAAACTTCTCTATTTTTTCCCCAAAGTATTTGGTTCATATATATCTTTATTCTCCACTTTTTGCTTTCCATGCCTTCATATACCTTTCTTCTCTATGCTTCCCATCATAAGACTTACTTTCATTCACCATTTATGCATATTTTCAGTGTTTTGGAAAGAACCCTCTTCACTCTTTTCTACTTTTCTTTCAAACTCTGTCCTTTCCTTCTCTATTTTTTCCCCAAAGTATTTGGTTCATATATATCTTTATTCTCCACTTTTTGCTTTCCATGCCTTCATATACCTTTCTTCTCTATGCTTCCCATCATAAGACTTACTTTCATTCACCATTTATGCATATTTTCAGTGTTTTGGAAAGAACCCTCTTCACTCTTTTCTACTTTTCTTTCAAACTCTGTCCTTTCCTTTAGACCTTTAGACTGGTTTTTTTTCAGTCAGATTCTCTTTTCTGTCATGTTTCTCTTCACTCTGTTACGTTAAACATTTTACTCTGCCCATTTTTTTTCAATGGTTCATATAACTACAATCTCCCATTTTTCCCTCCCACCTTGATTTTGCTTTCTTGTGATGCTACTGTTTTTTGTTCTCTCTGAATGCCATCTTTTGTCACAATTTTTCCCTAGCTGTTTTGTTTCTTTATTCTTCTGTCTTTATCAGCTGAACTCTCCCCATCCTTACTGCACATCTCTGACAAGGTACATGTGTACATTTTGACTCTATTTTTTTCATCAGTTCAGGGACAAGGGGTAATAGACAGACCACTGCCTGGCCAACAATGTCTGCCACTGCAGTCAGAACTGACTTTGTTTGCAGACTTGTGGTTTCTAGTACAGCTGGTAAAATAATGTCTTACAACCCAGACTGTGAATTCAGTCTTCCTTGATTACTAGCTTGCTTTATGAGTCAATTCCAATCTTCTCTCAAAAATGTTATTATTCTTAACTGTTAACCATGGAGTCTGTACAGGAACAAACATCACATATACACCAAATATCTTCATTCATTTTAAGTGGTTGAAACTGAAAAATTAGTAGGTATCAGGGTGAACATATGAATCACAGGTGATAAGGGCAGGGATATCTAGTTATAACTGAAAAAATGCCCTTTCAAAATGTTTCATTTAAGACACGTAAAGCACCTTCAAAAGACCTAAACCTGAGAGCTGAAATTTCAAACTGTGCGAGTAAATAAAAACCTTGACTTTGTGGACTCTTGCATATATTCCAATGATCTCTTCCCTTGCTAACAGATTTTTTATGCTGCAAGTGTGAACTTGTTTTCTCTCAAACCGATTAATCAATGTTATAAATACTAATCTAAATTAATAAAAATGATTCCTAACATATACACAGCATGGATTTTGCTGTTTCTTATGAAGTCCGATAGAGAAAGTTCAAGTCTGAAAGCTTGCACATTATTTCCAAACACACCAAAACATTAGGCCAAATCTCCCTATAACATAGGTTATCTGCTATTTTATACCATCATTGCTACAATAACACTAATATTAGCTTATTTCTAACAGCATAATATTTGGACATGATAATCTATATTTATTGACACCTATATTAAATATTGCTAATATTTTATGACTACAGGCCCCTTACTGAAATTTTAATTATAGCTATTTTTTTCTTTATTAATTGGGATTTAGCCTCTAGCACAAGGCACACCCACCGACAACTGATCAGACAATGAAAATTAATGTGTACAAGTAATTCAGCTGTGCTCTTAGAGTGCATGAGTGAGTTGCAACACATAATAATACAGCTCCATTCCCATTCTATTTGAACACTTAATGGGTGAACACCTCCTTTTCCTTTGCCATACCTCTTGATAAAAAACATTGCAGCTCTTCATCTACTTGTTATTCATGTAAATGTTTATATCTCAAAGGAAGGTTTTTGTGCATTGCCAGAATGTCAGAAGAGCCTTTGTTAGGATGGAGATACTGGACAAGACAGAAACAAGAATCAGCTGTATTAGAATACAAACTGCAGTATGAAATATAATTCTATCTTGAGCTGCAATTGTGTTAAACTTGTCCGGAAACCCAAGGCTTTTTCTCCATTCCGCAATCTTCCACTTCATATTTATTATGATAGCTCTTAATACTTTTATAAGCCATTTAAATGTTAACTTTTATAACAATTTAAATAATAACTTTAACTGGTAACATCTTGTGTCACTGTTCAAGCAGCTCGAGCTTCTGAGTGGGTTGTTCTTGAAGTTCAGTGATACAGCGGTGATGGGCAGTCTACTGTTGAACTATGTTGCTGGACACTGTAGCAATAACCCCACATTGAGCACTGCTGCATGGCAGATATTACAGGTGCTCATTTGAATGTAAAATGAAATTAATTTTTTTTAAAGAGTTTCTAAGTAGTGCACTTGTGCAGCCCAAAGTGTCCCAAAAGCAGAGTCATCAGTGAAGTAAATCTATATTCATTAATCATTATATTGCAGGTAGACCACCTGTAAATTTGGATTATATGGGAATCATAATATTCAATACACTAGTCTCATAAAATTCTATGGGACTGTGCAGGGGCTGGCATATTCCAGCTTGCTGCTCTCTCCCGTTGCTCAGCAGGCTGCTAGCCACATGTAATTAAGGCAAATAAACTACTTTTCTGGAGTTGTTTTGGGCATGTTTGTTATTGCTAAAGCAACATGGTGTAGTTTGGTGGGACTCAACAGTGAAACCAATTCAGGCACTGTAAGACATGAAGATGTAAGACACAGATGACCCTTAGCTCAGAGCACATTGCTCTGCAACTACAAGGTGAATTCATAAAAGAGGTTAAAAGAATATGCCAGTACTCCCTTGGCTGCAAAATATCCCCTTTTCCAATTTTTCCTCCTTTTTCCTTTCTCTCTTTCCAGTTCTGCGTTCCTCTTATTCTGGCTTCTCTCCCCAGCCTGCAGCTGGTAATATTTTACGGGCTATGTTGCAGTGTTAATACCTTGTTAAGGCTGTTTCAGCTGCTGGGTCTTTGAGAGGTCAGTGTCAGGACTGTTTTACTGTGAACCCTTGATGTGCAGGGTAAATCTGGGGACAGGTAGAGCTTCCACCCTCTCACACCGCGGGGAGCTGAGCTGCTGCATGCACACCCTCCCACAGCATCACACTGCAGGCAGTGTGGGCAATAAAAATAATATGTTTCTAGCCAAAAGTAATTAGGGAAACTTGAAGAAGCACTTGTATTAATGGACTAGACATCACATCGTCAACATTTTTGTTATCTCTCAATTCAGCTTGGTAAGGCTGCAAGTGTTAAAGAGCTGTTGAATGCTGTTGTCTGTGCACTAAGGGCAGGCAAGAAAAATAACTCTTCAGCATATAAAGTAAAAGAGCAATAGGAACATGTAATAAAAATATAAAATGCTAGTGTTGTTATACTTCTGGTATTACATCACCAGTGTCTGAGTCTGATGGACTTCTGGCACAGCAGAGAGTATTACAGATAAGCCAATGTTTGGGTTTGAAAAGGCAAGATTGGGATGTTATTTCTCAAAGAAAATATTCTATATTTTTTTATAGAATTTGTTGGAAATAAGTGTATTTTACTTGCACTGTGAGACAGAAAGAAATAAAAAAAGTAAATCGATTTTAGAGGTCAAATGCAAAAAAACCCCACCACATTGCATTTGTAGCATTTCTAGCACAGGGTGGGGCAAAGGGTTACTTAAAAAATGACAGTATTTTTCTTTCCTTTTCAAGTTAGTTTTAACATACAGGTTGGGTGGTCAACTTCGGGATTTAATTGGTTATGAGGTTAATCATAGGCCAGGCATATTTATGGTCTTATAATTCCAGCTCTTTTCACTGGCTTTGCCTACTTTTTTAAAGATCTGTTTATTTCATAATACATAATTAATGAAAATTACCTGTCATTAGTTATTTACTAATTTGGAATGCCTGAGAACCAGTGTAACATTTATATAGTGTTCAGTGTATGCATGCATATCCCAAAAGTTAGGAATTTAATGAATACTCAAAATTAAGAAATAAGGTCCCTGAAAGTCTTCTAATGGGTCTGATTTTAATTGTCATATGAACCAATATTTCACTTTCAGAAATGGAATTGGGAATATAGCTCAGACAGTCACATATTTAACAAATTTATATTTTTGCTTTCATTTTCCCAACTTCATGTTTGTTTATTGAAGCTGCTTCAATTTATCACTTTAATTTATCAATTTATCAGTATTCCAGCTATATATATCATCTGTTCATGAGAAAATAAAGGCGCAATTGCCTTCAATACGAACATAATGTAATCCTTCACTTTCTGCTAAATACGCATGAGATGTAAGTTAAATTTGGCAGCAAAAGTACAATGCTGACCTAGACCCCATGAGGAAAAGGCAAATTCTGAGAGATAAGCCTGGAAATGCCCTCTGAACCCCAGAGGCTCAATTGGCTCAAATGCTATGTAATCAAAATATATTCTTCTTCTAAGAGTGAGCAAACAAAATACTGAAATTTGCTGAACAGCATGAACATTGTCTGTACTGAGCAATCTCAGTCAGAAAGCATTCAGTTACTGGAAATCTGCAAGCACACATGCTCAAACAAGTTTACTGGAGGTTTTCAAGTCTCAAATCTCATCAGAAATTAACAGGGGAAAAAATCATTATTTTTGTGGTATCAAGAGGCTAGAAATGGCAGTAAATTCTAGTGCCTCCTATGAAAGCCTGTTTGGACATAGAAAAAGAGGGATTAGGCAGAGAAAGTGTGCAAGTTTTCCCCTTTGTTAATCAAATTATTTGCACAGGAAGAAAGGAAAAGAAACACATATGTGTCAGTAGTATATATTTGGCAGGTTGCAGTAAAAATTGATGCTTTAATTCTTCTCTGAAAGTCCATTCAAGCTGTGGTGATGCCACTGAACATGTCTTTAAATGCAGACATTTGGTACATCTTTATTTTTAAGGAAAGCATGTAGCAAATCTGTAAATAAGGCTTGCATTATATTTGCATTGGACCAAATACCTGCTGCAGATTAATGTGCAATTGCTATGCATTCAGAAGCCTTTTTGGTTATTTGGTTATTTTGTCATGTATGATTGATATGTGCAAACCAGGCTCATAACAATATAATTATATTTTTGCAAAACCATCTTCTGTGTCTCCTTCTTCTGTGGTATAGAAGTTATTGTTAGTTATTGTTCAAAAATATAGGCTTTTTTTCTTGTTCTGCTTCAGAAGGTGTATATCAGAGCAGTGTCAAAATTATTCCTTGCATGCCTAGCCTCATTCTGGTGGGTTTTTTTTCTATTCCCAACAATCTTCCAAATGTTTTCCTTGTCAATTCCTCTTCCACTATTGCTTTTATTGCATGAATATGACCTCATCCAGAGCTATTTATAATAGTATGTGGTCCCTCCCTTGCCTATTATCTCTATACCAGTGATGATACTGGACAGGATGAGTGGGAGTAGCTTAAACAGGGGAGAAAAAAAAATCACCATAGCATTTTTTAAGACTCTAAGTTTAGATGAAAAACGGGGGCAAACTGATATCAATAACTACCCTTTTATATTTTGAAAGAAAAATTTAAGCCAGCAGCAGCTAAAAAGGTAATGCAGAAAGGAGATGATGAGGAATAAAACTGATTAAGGCTTGAGTAGACAAAACTGACTGCTGCTGCTCCCTAAAGTGCTCGTCTTTCCAAAGCTTCCCATTCCATCAGCAGAGAAGACAGAACTATAGATAACCTCAGTAATAACAGGATGGGTGTCAAAGACTATTAACTGGAGGAACTGCAAATGCTGAAATAGCTGAGTTCTGCTGGAGGTATGCCAACAAATGATAATGTGGCAGTCTTTTCAAGAATTAATGCTCTTCAGGCACTAAACTGTCCTTTTTTTGTATATTGACTCTGGTAGCTAAAATGCTGTATCTCCCAAGACAAGTCTACATCAAGCAGATAGCATGCATGTGGACAGATATGACAAATAATCACTTTGTGTGCCTTAGCAGCTTGCTTTCTGCCCTTGATTCTGGCAATTAGATAAATCTATATCTCAGAAATGACCATTTTTATGTTAATTTGCTCAGTTAAACAGGCAATTTTTAGTAGAGTTTGAGCTTATGGCCACTCCCTCTAGTCCTCTCACTTGAGGTATGGCAGAAGAGATCATCCGCCACTGCTCTACAACCCCCCTTCAGGCAGTTGTAGAGAGTGACAAGGTCACCCTGGAGCCATCTCTTCTCAAGACTAAACAAACACAACTCCCTCAGCCATTCCACAAGACATGTTCTGGACTTTTTATGAGTCTTGTTGGCCTTCGCTGGATGAAGGGCCACAAAGTGGTCTATGCACATCAAAAGAGATGTGGTGACCCAGACAGAGCTCCCAAAAATCCATGCAAAACACACATAAAACCATGTAGTTGTCCAGGCTTCAGGCTGTAGGGAATGACTAAGCCTCTCAGAGGACTGTAGTAGTGTTGGCAGTTGCATTAAATGTGACCAGGTGGACAATCTGCTCAGCCAGGTAGCAGAGTTATGAGATGAAGTAAAAAGGCTGAGAAGCATTACAGAATCAGAGAGGGGCATAAACTGGTGGGATCATGTTCTTGCCTCCCTAAGACAGGAGCAGCCATCAGAAACAATTCAAGATCAAGGAGATCTTCTATTCATCTCCCACAAAAGAATAGGTACTAGTTGTGAAGCAAGAAATAAGTGAAGTATAGTCCATAGTTGTCTCTGCAAGCAAAATCTTTCTTCACCCACTTCAACACTCAGGTACCTCTGCACAATGGGTATGAGGTTTTGTATGTGCAAGACCATCCTATGGATGAAGTGAATGAAGGTCCAGTCACACTGGAGGCACCACCACAATCAGTAAGTACCCACTGTATTACAACCGCTTCTTAGGGGAAGAAAAATGGGTTCTAGTTGTAGGAGATTCCCTTCTAAAGGGAACAGAGAATGCAATATGCCAACTGGGCCCAGCTCATAAGGAGGTCTGCTGTCTCCCTGGGTCCTGGGTTAAGGATGTCACCAGGAAACTTCCAAGTCTAGTGTGGCCCACAGGCTACAACCCATTACTGATCTTCCACATACGGGGCAAGGAATTGCAACATGTAGTCTGAGGGATTTAAAAAAAAAGATTTCAGGGCTTTGGGATGTTTGGTAAGGGAACCTGGGACACAAGTTATTTTCTCCTCCGTACTTCTAGTTGAAACCAGCAATACTGAAAGAAACAGATCAGCTGAGTCAGTTAATATATAGCTCCACAGCTGGTGCCACCACCAGAATTTCAGGGTTTATGACAAAGGTATGGTCTATGCAGCACCAGGTGTGCTGGCATCAGATGGCACCTCTCTCAGTCAGGAAGGAGTGTGCCAGGGAGCGAGCAAGACTCATGGGTAGGGCTTTAAACTAGATATGATAGGGGAATGGGGCAATATCAGGCTTGTCCCTGGCAAACTGTGGAATAGTATGAAAAAGTTAAAGGAACAGGGTACTTGTGATGGTCCTCAGCAGGTGACTCTGAAATGTATTATCCACAGTGGACCACATCTGCAGTCTTTCAGAGATGACCCAGGGATTCCTGAGGTAATATAAGTCAACAGGGAGACATCCGAAAAACACCCTAGTAGCAAAAGAAGGCTGAAGAGCGAATACCTCAATCAAACATAAGCAGCCAAAGACACAACCACTAGACAGTATTATGTGGCATACCTTTGCACCCCCCACTGGGATATTGTCACTATCAGATACTTCTGTTAAGTGCATGCACACCAATACACATATTATGGAGAAAAAAATAAGAGGAACTAGAGATCTCTGTGGAGTCACAAAGTTTCAGTCTCATTGCAATTACAGAGATGTGGTGGGATAGCTTGCATGACTGGGATGTCTCATGGGAGGCTTCACACGGTTTAGGAGAGACAGACCAGGAAAGTGTGGTAGTGGACCTGCCCTTTATGCGAGGCATAACTTAGAATATATTGAGATCTGTCTTGGTGAGGATGATGAACAAGTTGAGAACTCAAGGGTTAGGATAAAAGGACAGACCTAGTAAGGGTGACATTGTTGTGGGTGTGTGCTACAGGCCGCCTGATCACAAGGAGGAAGTGGATGAGGCCAGATACAGGTACCTAGAAGCAGGGGACTTTAACTACCTACTTTAATTACATCTGCTGGACAAGCTACACAGCAAAGCAAAAACAGCCCAGAAGGATCCTGGAAGCACTGATGATAACTTCTTGTCACCAGTAGTGGAGATTCCCACAAGGTGTGCTACTTGACCTTACACTAACCAAAAGGAAGGCCTTGTTGATGATGTGAAGGTTAGGAGTAGCCTTGGCTGTAGTGACCCTGAGATTGTACAGTTCAGTATTAAATGAAAAGGTAGCAGAATAGCGAGCATGACTACAACTGTGGACTTCAGGAGAGCTCCTGATCCCTTTGGTACTCCATGAGACTGATATCAGTGTACCTGATTTAAAAAATTATACAGCAGCTAAGGCCTACCTGGAGTACCAGATATCTTAGTGAACAAAATTAATACCTACTTTTTTTCTCCAATTTCCACAATTTGTGTGGGTGAAATTCATGCTAATAAGGATCTTCTAAATTATTTTGCTAAAAAGCTTTATAAAATACACATAGGTTCCAAAGTAGGGCTTAATGATTATCTTATATGTTATTTAATGAAGAGCTTACTAGATGATCCTACAGGTCTCCTCCACCCCAAGCCATTCTGTGATTCTATAATAGAAAATTAAGCCTTGTTTTTTCTGTAGAAGATAAGTGCATTATCTGTATACAGTCCAATACTGTCCCTGTTTCATCATGTTACTTGAACAGTTTCAAAATTCTTTGTTGCTTAATATATACAACACATACTATATAAAATTAGGTTTATTGATGGGGATAATATGGACAATAATTTATTATAATTACCCTGGTTTGGAATCTCATAATATCTACTGGCTGAGATTTACAAATTAACTCAAATTATCTTATTTAGGTATTACTTTTGCTTCTGAGTGTATGAAACTCAATGGATGTCTGCAGTAAATTTGCAGATTAAGACTTTGTTGTCTTCCTAGAATGAACTTCAAGAAGTCCTGAATCCAAGCAGTGCAGAAATGTAAAAAAAATTGCAGAAAAGTTTATCATAAAAAGTTTTGATTTCTTTTATTTGAAGAAAACAATCATCCTGCTTTAAATTAATTGAAGAAAAAGAAGTAAGAAGTAGAAGTAAGATAGAGATAATGAAAATACTGAGTGGAAACTGAGGCAGATACCACTATCCCACTCCCTGACCCCAATTATGTCAAAATACTTATTTGTACTGGTCTTTTATATTTTCACAATTAAATTAATAGCACTTTCCCAGAGCACTCCAGGGGAATCCAGCTTTTTACCAGAAGCCAAAGTGATTTTGCATGTATTTGCACATCACTTTCTACTTGAGAGAGATGTAAGAATGCTTCTGGAGATGTAATATAGTAATTTTGTATTCTGCTACCCCACCAGGCTTTTCTGTAGCATTTCAGATTAACCACTTTGAATGCAGGATACAATAGATGGTGAACCATGGAGGTGTGTGCTTTGTGGTGCAAAGCTTTGTGGTGCAAAGACACTCTTGGCATCCTTTATGGGTCTAATAAAAAATAATAAAACCCAGGAATGGGCAGATGTGCAACAGAATCCCTTCTGCTTGTAATAACACCTTACAGGGATTAGGAGTTATAAAAATATAGACGATAGCCACCTCAAATTTATTTTTCTCTTTCTAGGCAATGTCTGAAAATAATGGTGCTGTTTTACTCTCTTTGAAGAAATCACTATGTAGAGGAGATATTACCAAGGGTATTTGAAATTTGTCTGACCTTCTGGTGAAGGATTTTCATATCTGAGGACTGACTGGCTTTTAAAAAAATATTTATTTGTGGCAAAAAAAAATGCAACACAGGAATTGTTCATTTGGCATTAGACAAAGTAAATTTCCAGCAGACAGTACCAATATAGAGTCAGTAAGAAATACTAGAGCTGCTATTTTAGCAATGGTTATTATTCTGATCGCAAGAGTAAATGTGACTGTCTTCAGTGGTGAGACATCACTAGTGATCCAAAGGCTACTAGACTTTGAATCTCTCTCTATGCCAGCCTAGAAAGGGTCAGATTTAGTAGGAATTAAAAAAATGTGGAACAGGGAGAACTTTGCATGAGCTTCCAATACCTATCATGCAAATTATTTTGGCAACAGCAGAAACTGGTCAGGGATATGCAAAAGAAAAGACTTCCTACACAGAGGCACATGTTGCTTGCAGAGAACAGATTACATGATTCTTTGAAGGTTTGAATTATGATATTTCAGCATCAGGCAAAGTATCTGAAGTCCTTTTTAATATTAGAAATAATTCTGCAGAAAAGCATAAAACTTAAAATGGTACAAATTTGCCTTCTCTTTCCAAGATACCAACCAGATTCCTGAAAAGCTTATATAACATATTAATCAGTAGAGAGTTCACAGATGGGTTCCTTAGCAGTTCACTTTGCAGACACACATTGCTGACTTCATGAGGTAAGGGAAAGAAAACCCTTTTTCTGCATACCTAACCTGCAGTGATTAGATTTACTAGAGAATGATGCACACAATCCCCATATATAAACCAGTCAAGGGATATTTTCTGCAAGTTTAAGTCCTGCACATAATTTATTTTTTTTCCCCTAACCAAAGGCTGGTAACTTTGGCTTACAAGATTACAGAGCTTTGTATTCTAGTTCTTGCCATCAAGTCATTCCAGAACTATTAAATGCAAGGTCCTGGTGTGTATTTTTCTTTCCAGTTCTTCAGTGAAT